>NW_019384848.1:165681-167782 GCF_000671375.1 Centruroides sculpturatus
GTCTTCAGAGAAAAACAAACTGCACATTTTAGAAAAATATTATTTAGATTAAATTGAATTCGTAATGATAAATAAATATTATTAAAAATATAATTATTTTAATATATGATTGCTGTATTTTTATTTAACCTCTATGCAAAATTGGGAGCTAAGCTTTAAAAAATATGGTATAATTATTTAAAGAACCTGAAAAAAGAACTAATTATTTTTTATTTCTAACACTTATCCTACTACAGCATTAAGCACTTTAGACACATGTTTAGATTTTCTAATTTTAAAGGTGTCAAAAATTTTTGTAAACTATAAGAAAATAATGAGCAGAAGTGACATATTCGTCTTTTTTTACTGAAGTGTCAGATTGATTTTAGGTTATTTAAGTTAGATCAAAGTTGAAAAATGGTAAATTTATACGTCAAAAACGTCAGAGTTTCAAATACAGTTTGCAGTAGAAGGTCAAATGGACAACGGCCGCACTCTCACATATATCAGGTAAATACCCGATTCAATGCTATCTAATATATTTAGCATGCCAAATGCGAAAGACATTATTTTACGAAAATGTCTTTCGGTTGTCTTTCTTAACACTATGCCACCTTTGTCACTGCAAGCAACATGTTTTATTTGTATTGATACAAAACACTCATGGTATATACAGAGCTTAGCGATGTAGCGGATACTGCTCAATGTAGTCTCCATTCTAAAAATGTAAAACTAAAAAGATAAACAATTTGTTTAACGGTCAAACGTAATTTAGCCTCTGCGATGCTTCTCATATTATGTGTGATAATGTCTTTTATATCTGCCAAATTTGCAACATGTCCTCGATAAACGAAACGTTTTAAATATCCCACAACCAAAACTTACACAGATTAAAATCCAGAGAATGACGTGCTAGAAAATTTGACTAATTATTTAGTTATTGGTGAAATATTGCCGCAGAAACTTCTATACGCAGCATCCAATATGTTGACGTGATTCATCTTGCATGAAAATAGTTCAATGAAAGATTGTCGCTGTTGCAATTGCAGTTGATATTCCATCTGCAATTGCAACAGTTGAGATACACACTTCACCACATTCACTAGTTGGGTATATCTTACGATACAGTGTGAAAAATTGGTATATTGTAATCCGTAAACCATTAGCCATAGCCAACAGTTGCTTGTTTCAGACAGGAAAATCCGACTGACCTTTTGACCTTTTTTTTCCAAAATGAAATTCGATGTAGTCATGGAAGAAAAGAATCATGTGCCGTATCTCGAGTGGGATCTCACCTAATTAAAAAAATTTACTCGTTACAAGCATTTACAATTTCTTAAAAACCCAGGTTTACCCTCGAAATTAAGTGATTGCCTTTTTATAATAATTAATAACATATAATTTATTTTTAAATAAAATGTCATAACAGACATTTTAACATCATAACAATTTTATTTTAAATAATTACTTTCCGAAATAAATAAAAAAAGAATTAAATAAAAAGATGTGTCAAATAGATTTAGATTTTTTCCTGGGAAATTTTTTTACAAAGGGGAACGAAGCCCAAAGCAACATAACTTTATAACTTTTGGAGAATGGAGTCCAACAAAAGAGTATATTGCACCTGTTTGGAACTACTGATCTTGTATACTTTTATAAGAAAGCATTAGAAGTGTTCTCAATCAATCATCATCATCAATCCATTTTCATCAGAAAAAAGGCTATGCATTACCATAGCCTATTTCCTGATGAAAATGGATTAAAATAAAGCTAGTGATAATGAGAAACAATTCAATTATATACCTAATCAATTAGTATAGTTTATTGTGATTATTTAAATAATCATGATAAACTATATATAACTATAATTAAATTTTGTTTGTTTTTCGATTCAATAAATTAATATAATATTTAATGTACAGTATATAATCTAAGTGTTACATCATATCTACAAAAACCCAAACAAAATAATTTAATATAAAATTTATTGATTAGGTACAATATTTGAAAATATATTTACAAATTTACATGAGAATTCTCAATAAAATTATACCATAATATTAAAGCTTATACAATTCTAATACAGAAAAAGAAAAAGAATTATATATTAATATAAAAAATA
>NW_019384848.1:168856-217985 GCF_000671375.1 Centruroides sculpturatus
GGGGCATTAGATCCAGGGAGACAAAGAAAATTCTACGATTTTACAAATGTTTTTGAAAACAACTTCTTTTGCTGTAAAATGTTCAAAAATCTCAATCCACTTTTGATGGCAGGGCTGGTTATTGTCACCATTCGTCAATCTTTTCGTTTGTGACATATTTTTTTACACATGAAACTTCATCAAATAATTCACCGTCGAATATATTTACGGACCAATGATTCGAAATAAAGATATAGCTTTCCTCTACTTTCGCCCACAAAGGGATTTTGCATAATGTGACCCATTCAAACACCTCTATTTCAATAAAAAACATGTCCGAATTATTTAGATAATCTATGCACATTTGATAAAATGTGTACACAGCATTATTGAATTTTTTGGCTTGTATATTTTCTGATTTTTCTAATGCTAAAACCACTTTTCTAATAACAATAGGAAGAAACCCCTCATTTTTTTCTTTCAGCTAACTTCAGCTTTAATTAACATGTGTATCATCCATCAACTAGAGACTTAAAAAACTATCACAAAAATCCCCATAAGAGTGTCCACCCCCTGGTAATGTCAGTGGGCCATTTGGTTGGCGACACACTGCACTACTGTGCTCTATGTAACAATGGCGTATATAAAACTACATTGTTCAATATATTATTAAAAAAATTTTTAAACTGCGTCAACTTTACAAAATAAAGGACAAAATGCCTATTTTAGAAAATAAATAAAGTTAAAGGACAGAGCAGTGAAATAAAGGACTGTCCTCTTAAATAAAGTTAAAGGACAGAGCAGTGAAATAAAGGACTGTCCTCTTAAATAAAGGACGTATGGTCACTGTACATATAGGTAATCTATATTATAGCCTAAATTAAAAATGCGTTCAGTTATATTCCTGTTATATTTTTCTATTAGTATAGAAAGTGTATACAGACTATTTTATATGAATATTCTGATATAGATTAATTTTGGAGACTGAATATTGAATAAAAGGTATTTTCTATATGTATGGATGTTTGCTTATGTGTAGAGGAAACAATTTTGTTCACTCAATTTGAAGCTTAATAACCTCTGTGCGTTTTTGTCGTAAATTTCTGTAATTTTGCAGGCAGGTTCGTTTTTGAGAGTAATTGATGATAATAAATTTTGATGGTTAAAAGTGGAGGAGTAGAGAGAAAGAGGGGATCGTGTGTCATATTTGGAGGACTTAATGACGATTTTACTCGTTATTAGCATTTACAATATTTTTATAAAACTCATTCCTACCCTTAAGCATTTTGCCATTTTATAATAATTAATAATATAAAAAGTTTTTAGTAAAATATCACAACAGATGGCGCCACGCACAATTTTAGATGCTGGAAAAATTACACTACTCGTCGCTGGATTATTATCTGAGTATTCATTGCGTCAAAAAAAATTTGTGTTTTTGTTTCACTTATAAGATTCTGTAATCTGATGGTGCAATATTTCTTTTAAGATATTACACGAAAAATGCAAACAGTAGAGCTTTTTATTTAAAGAGATTAAAATTATGTATATGAGATTTGTATCACTCATTTTACAGGGTCTTCCATTAAGTTAAAACTGTTAACGACTAAAAAACAGCTAACAAATACTGTAACTAAATTTCCAAAAATACATTGGAAAAATTAAAATTTATGTAGACAGAAAAAAGGAGCATATAGAAAAGTTATAACTTTTTGGCCGTTTTAAACTGTTAAATTAAGTGACATTTTGAATTATTGTAAAATGGTACTCATCATATTTGAATATATTATAATATAAAAGAATAAAAATTTTAAAACGTTCTTATTACAGTCTCAAAGTAAAATATTTGAATATTTTTATAAAATATAAGTAAATTACAATTACATAAAATAAATTAATATACTAATTTAAATTTATTTGTTTTTGATTTTAAAATATCTTATTTGCTATTATGAAACATTGCGTTTATTATCAGATACATATCTAAATGAAAAAATAAGATATATTAAATAAACAGTAGGCCTATATAAAATATGAAAATTTACAATTTCTGAAACTCCTTTTTCAATGGGAAATCTTTACTAAAAGATATACTTGAAGGAAATGAGAAAATTCCTTCAGACATATGATAGTTTTCTGGGCCCGCTTTCAAAACAGGATACTGTATTAAATGACTAACAAATATAAAAGCATATTTTTCGTTCAAGACTTTTTCAAGGGCTTGTTTCATATTTACGCATCGATTTTCATTCTTATTCATTACATTCCCTAAAATTTTTAATAAACCTTCCTGTGATTTCTGTAAAAATAATTTATAAATTATAAATTATAAAAATTTGTTCTTTATTAAAAACGAAATATGTTTTAACAAACTTACAAGGAATAAAGCTTCGTTTGCTGAACCTTTCATTGAACCGCATTCATATTCTCCATTTTCAACTTTAATTGCTAATTCTTCAAATTTATTAAGTACATCAGTAAAAATAGGAAATGACAAATGAGAAATTAGCATTCCACTGTAAGCAGATAATAAGGCAACGAAGCAAAGTCTGGAAAGCCCTATGATACATCTACACTTTGTTAAAGCATTATCGTTGCCTGAAGCTACAATAGTAATTATAAAACATTAATTTCAATTTAAAAAATTAGTTATCTATGATATGCACAACATACCTTGTCCTATAAATATAGAAAACATCCACCAATAAATTTTCGAGAAATATAAGTAATGATGGATTTCATTCTCTTCGATATGGACTATTCCATATATTACCACTCCAACTATTGTTAAAGTGATGAATATCCATAACCATAACTGAAAATAAATGGTTCTTAAATTATATTAAAATAACGTTTCATTTAACAATTAAATTTTATTAAAATATACATAAAATTATATTTATGTTTACTGATACGAGTACAATACTTTCTTATAGGTATAATTTTATGTAGATATTAAATGCAAAAATATTCTGTAAAATATTTTATATAAAACAGAAAAACAAATAGATTTAAGATAATTACTAAAACTATCCGATTAATTTATTAAATGTTTTTATTTGAAAAAACATAAAATGGCACCAATGGCTTCGGCAGGATTTTGTCTAATTGAGCAAAATATACAGTCCCTATAATTACGATTCCTATAAAACTACGAAAAAATATACGTATTTTGGAAATGTTGAGTCGGATTAGTGTAGAATCGATTAATTTTATGGAAGAAAACCTTTCAATCAGCCGTAGTCCGTAAACTTGACACGTGTCGGGCTGTGATTGGAACGACTTGTAAGAAATCGGATTCCTAATAAATTGGAACGTATCTATATCTTATAGGGGGGTCGACTGTATGCAATTTATATCAACTCAACAATCAATTGATTCACTAAAATGATGTTCCTTAAACATTTATATTTATGCTTTCTTCATCTATCTTCGTAGGTATATAATCACCGTTTTATCTAGACTAGGAGGTCTGAGGAGAGATTTGGCTTAGTGGGAATGGAGTGAGTGAAGGTCTTCCAAAGGGAAATATTTTTAATTGTTTTTTAAACGTTAAAGAATCTAGATACTATACTGCAGGTTCTATATAAAGGCTAAATGAAGAGGTTTATTAATTATTTATAGGCAGTTTCGTTAATACTTTATTTTAGATCCCTATATGACATTTATACTGTAAGTTTTAATGTATATGTTACTACATTAAAAAAAAAGTTATAGATTATGTCTTCAGAGAAAAACAAACTGCGTAAAGCTTGTTCATGGTGGGCTATTCTTTCGATTATGTTTGTATTGTAAACTTACGCAGCAAATGCATCCGTTATCATAAGTACTGTACTGTATCAAACGTGATAGTTATGAATAAATATACGTGCCCATGATTGTGAGATTATTTTAAATTAACATTACAATACCGTTATAAATTTAAAAATGTGTTTAAATCATTACTTTTTAGATCGATTCTGCTACCAAAATGGAAGTTAAGAAATTAATTTTTATGACTTGTATTCATTTATGATAGACAGCGTGTCACGTAAATATATCTTTGAATTTTCACACAAGAATAGTTATTAATATTCCTTTAGCGAATTCTTTTGAATTATGAATAAGGAGCGGTATTATTTTCACCTGGTGATGATGGAGCTGCAAATACTTTTTCGAAGTCAATTATCTAAGCCTATCTAGTCTATAATATATTCAAAATTGAAATTTTGAAAAATTTTCTTCATTTAAATTAATAATACAAAATTATGTATTATACGTTAGATATTAAAAAAGAATTCCATCTGATGCCATGAAGATGCTAGATCCGCACTTTTCAACTACATCATAGAATTGGCTTGTGGTTTACCTAGTCTGTGTAACAAATTGAGTTCATTTATTATTTTCCCGACTGTTAGGGGAGACCGGGGCAACTTCGGCATGCGGGGCAAGTTTGTCAAGCGCTTTTTTTTAAAACAAATTAAAAGGAGACTTTTGTTATAGGTTAGGCAGTTGAGTTTCATTGGTGGCTTGTTGAGTGTAGTGTTTTTATTGTTCTCCAACAAGCGTAGTTGAATTATCAAGCAAATTTTCATTTTCGTTGAATTCCATATAATATTTTTTTTCCATTTATATTGAATTGGCAGGTTTTGTTATAATTCCATGATAACGAAAGTTACTTTTCCTGTTAGAAGGATGTAACTTCAACTTATTCACGTGGCCAGATCGTGGCTTGGCATTCTGTTCTCAGGGTTGTACTTAATGTTTCGAAATCATGACTAGCGGGGTAAGATCGGCAACATAAAGCCACATTAGAAGCAAAGGATAAAAATCAAACAGATGATAAATGAAAACATGTTTGCATTTGTTATTCATGTATATATGTCTTTGAACTTGCATTTCGTTGTAATAATATTAAATGGGTGTTGGATTTGTATTTCTTTGTTTTAATAGTGAATTCCAACTTATACATTGTTAATAACATAATTTTATATACGTGCCTATCTTGCCCCATTACTGTTGCCCCTATACCAGGGGCAACTTTAATAAAAATAATTAAAATAATTACAACTTTACAAAAAGAGAGAAGTTGCCGATCTTGCCCCTATACCCGGGGCAACTTCGTCAATTTCTCTCTTCTTGTAAAGTTGTAATTATTTTAATTATTTTTATTTCCAAACTGATTTTAACCAGTTCTATAGTAAGGTAACATTCCAATAGACAATATGCAAAGCTTTTTTTTCAGTTTACAGCAGTATTTATTACACAAAATTTAAGTAAAGCTTAACATGCCGATCTTGCCCCGGTCTCCCCTATATATAACAGAGGGAAAGTATAGTAATCGGGCAAAAATGACCGTCCCCCAAGATATTTACACTTTTGGACGCAAGAGACCTTGAAACGACGAGAAATGGAAAAAATTCGAATTTTCTGTGTGTATGGATGTTAATGTATGTGGAGGATACGATTTTGTTCATTCTCTTTGAAGTTTAATAACTCCTGTGCTTTTTGTCGAAAATTTCTGAAATTTTTCAAGACGGTGTGTTCGTTAGGGGGATTGATGCAGTTAAATTTCGATGAATAAAGGTCGAGGTGATGAGGATATAAAGGGGGTCATTTGCATTTCCAATAGGGTCATATTTCATAACGATTTCACTCGTTATTAGCGTTTAAAATTTTTACTAAAGCCCATCCCTACGCTCAAAATAAAGCCTTTTGCCTTTTTACAATGGTTCAAAATATAAAAAAAATTATCCGTTTTTGGAAACCAAACTAGTTTTCTGCCAAACAGTGTTTGTCAGAATATCACATTTTTTCCCCTTTAGTTTATTTTCTACTCTTTTAATTACTTTAACTCTTTTATCTAAATATAAAATTGCGTATATAATGTGCTTGCACATCGCAGAAACATAGGTAAACGATTCCGTTATTTAGACAAAGTATCACTAAAACTGCCAAGCTGGTCACAATTCTGTCTACAATGTAGGAGTTCTTTTTTACTAACAAGTAAGACGGAATTTGCATAAACAAAAAATCGGTATATCATATTGACTAGCGCTTTACTGTAAAAAGGAAGATTTAAAATTCAAACTAATAAATTTTAACCATACAAAATACGTGGATATAAAAAATTCCCTGAAACACAGGTACGGCATTCTGCAAGCAATTGGAATTACACAAGTGTTTTTAAAATCTCTTTGAATTATCCAAATTTTCTACTAAAAGAATTTTGAATTAATTGTATTTTGAATATTATAACTTATAGGAGTTTCGGGAAATACTAGCCGTTCAATCTATCCTATAATTCAGATTAATCAAGTTCAAATTAATTAATCATATTCAATTGTATTTAGCAAACCGAAGAAAATAACTAAAATTAAAAAAAAAATTAAAACATAATCCAAAATAAAAAACTTTTCTATGAGTTAGATGTTATACACCAGTGGTTCTCAACCTTTTTTGTTGATGTACCCCATTAGCCCATTAGTTGTTTCTCAAGTACTCCTTATATTTTTGTATATAAATTTTATAATTACTGCGTTAGATGTATACAGCCCTTATAACTGAGTGCCATAAAAAATTTCTCACTAACTACAACTAAAAGTGGATTACTGTACTTATTTTACGTAAATAATAATCAATTTAAACAGATACTGTACTGTACATACATTTATTTATTATTATTTGACAAGTATATTATATAAAATCACAGAAGTCATTTCAATACGTGCATAAATTACATTTCCTAAAAATAAATAATAATAATTATCGATAAACAAAATTTAAGTTATTCTATAATAATTTCTAACAATTTAATGGGATATTTGTTGCCATAAATCTTCAGCAATTTTTTTCGAAATTTGGTTCCCACCTTCTTAACTGACAACGAATGTCTGCTGATGCGTCAAGCCTGTTTCTTTTTTTTGTCACAAATACGTCGTTAAAATGGTAAAAGTTTTCTTTTGACCTTTTAAATTGGACCTTGCATGGCTTTAGCTCCATCAGTGCAGATGTCGATACACTTTTTCGAAGTAATGAAATAGATTGCTATTTCATTACTTCGAATGAAATCATCGATTTTATTGAAAATATCAAAACCCGTAGTTGTATTTTTTAGGTCATCGCACATTAACAAATCGCAAAGCTCATCGTTGTACTGATATTTCACAAAAACTAAAAATACTGTCAATCTATTGACATTGGTGCTTTCATCTATTCTAAAATTAATGCTCGGTTAAATCGAAATTTTTCATGACTACAGGTTTACTCGGCACTAACGGCACAAATAGACAGGTAAATCAAGTGGATGAACAAGTTGTTTGGACTGTTAAAAGGGAAATCGGTGTTCATACTGGGATATTTTAAAGCAAGCTTTTGTCATTTCTTGTGTTAATAATTTACAGCAAATTCATTAACATACGCCATTTTATAATGAAAGTTAGATGTACCCCTTTGATTTAGGCTCGTACACCTAGGGGTACATGTACCCCCAGTTGAGAACCACTGTTATACACTAAACGAACAAAGCATTGAAATACGATGATATTCACTATTTAATAAGCAATTTTGTAATTTAATAATAAGTCACTATTTAATAAGCAATTTTGGCGACAATTTAATATTGCATGTGGCAATTCAATTATATTATATTGAAAAGTATCGGTAGCTATATTAAATTTTTAAACGTACTTTTTTAATACACTGAAAATTTTGACTATTATCATTATCACGGCCATATATCTTATGTATTTAACAGCAAATGATATTGACAAATCAGTGCAATTTGTAGAAACAAATTTAAATTTATTTATTTATTTAATAAACAGAAATTATAGTAAATATATTCCTTACATATTTATCGAATGGTCTAATTATTGCAGTTTCTTTAGACAATTTGGTTGGAGCACGAACAATAAAATTTGAAGTATAATAAATGTAAGGCGAACCAAAATCGACAACTGTCAATCTGGAAGTTGTAATGAAGGCATTTGGCACTCCTATATCCGTTCTCTAAAAAAGAAATAGATTTAAATTTAGATTAAATATTGCGTTAAAAATTATAATACATAACTTTTTAATATTAATACTGACATTATTCGCTACCATTCCAATCATTCCAGTCCACGCTCCATTTTCATTTATTACTCCATATTGTAATTCCAATGGCAAAACTGCTTCGTAACTAAAATTTATATATAATTTTATATTTTTAAAATTATCATATAAATAGCAAAATAATGGATCTTATTTAATTAATAATTAATTTTAAAATACTTTTATAAGAACATGTTAATGAATTGTTATGAATAATATAGAAGTAAAAGTCTCTAATTAAATGGAGTTAAATAAAAAGTACTTTTTTAATGCTAAATTATTAAAACTACAATAAAAATACATTTAAGTAAATTAATATATTTCAATTTGTAAATAAAAACTTTTATTTCCAATAATAGCATACAAGTATAAATATATTGTTTTTCAATCTGCAGCTTATAATTTTTGAGTCTAATTTTAATTCTGTTATTTCGTAAAATATTTATAAAATTAATTTAAAACCCACTGAGACTCATTTTGTAATTCTTCATAGGGTTTGAGATTCGGCTTCAATCTAGGATTTCCGTATAGTATCGAAAAGAACATGTCTTCCATCCCGGTGTGAATGCGACAACGGAATTGTTTATGTTTATCAGCCAACGTCATAAAAGAATTTCGTCTATTTTTCCAATTTTAGAGACACCCTTTTCTAAATTTTTAGTAATACCGATTAAAAACAATTCAGAGAAACGAATTAGAATAAAAAGTTTTCCATTAATTGTTATAAATATCACAACATACAAAGGAAAAGACGAAGGAAATGACCGCCGTTTCCTCCTTTTTCAATAGTATTAGATGACAGATGCTACTCTATCCATGTCACGTGGACACATATAATTCTTAGTAGACAAGATAGCAATGACCAATCATGCTTATCGCAAATTACCTCAACTTCCTCCGGAACAAAATCATAATTGGTGAAAACGAAGAATAACATAAAAGGAAATAAGAAAAGAAAAAAGAGGAATAAGAGGAAAATCAACACAGCATCCAGAAAGAAAGTCAACTCCTAAAAGAGAAGACAACTCTTTTCCTGGTATGTTGTGAGTCCGAAGTTCGGATAACCCTCGCTAAGTACCTTCCGTTTTACAAATAGAAATAGGTTAACTCCCTAAAACAAATTTTGTACTTACTATTAATTTAAACTAAGTTCAAATGTTAAGTTTCGTTTTTCCATAACAAATTTTCTCTTTTATTCTTAAGTTAGTTTACTTGACTTTGCATTCATCCTACTGAGAGGCTCATTCCTGGACTTTGAAGTGACTCTTACCTTCGCATCTTAACTATCTGTTATTTATTTATTTATTTATTTTTGTCTAAATAGGAGGGTGTCCGACAACAGACCTGATGGCAAGGTCCTACCCTAAACTCCCGCAGTCCAATTTTTTGACGGACCCCAAGCACCCATAATATGAGACCAAAACTTCCTCTCAGAAAACCAATTAAATACATAATTAAAATCAATAAAATCTAATTTATATAAATCTCATGATTTTTTGTAAAAAGATTAAATTTCTGCGATTTCTCTGTGCCGAGAGTCCGGGCAAGGTGACTCTGCTCTCCCTTTTCTATCTGAGCCTGATTTCCCAGTGAATCCTAAAAGAATTTTCCTGTTTAAAGATTTACTAAATTAAATTAATTAATTAATTAAATTAATTAAAAGCCATATTTGTTATTCATATTTAAACAATTAGTTTTTTAATTCGAGTATGGGATGATTTTGAATTACTAATGTCTGATTTTTAAATCTTTACAGATGTTTAAGGCATAAGAATTTTAGTGTCAAATACTAAATTTTCAAGTTAATTATTATAATTCAAAATGAGTTAGAAACTCCATTATTACATTGTTTACGGAAATATATAAATATTTTACAGAATACCTGAAATGTAACTTTTCTGCTAATATATTTAGAAGACAAATATCAGCTCCCCCAATTACTTTTGGTACTTCGATTTCCATATTCCATACGACGAAAGGGTAACTCTATTTTTGTGTATAACAAAAACATTCATTACATTTATTAAGTATTTGATCATTTTAATTTATAGTTCATTTATAAATGTATTTCGTTAATATATAATTATGAATAAAACGACACATAAATTAAAGAGATACATTTATTAATGAATTGTATTGCTTCAAGTACAAGTGCTGTACACTATATGCTGCGGCATATAGAAGAGATTTTAAAGTAAACTTCAGAAGAAAAACTAATAGTAAAAGGGACAGTATAACTTTTGCAACGCTTTTGAAATTTATAATTTTGTATTGACCGAGGCCAATAGTCAAGGTTTTGAGCAATATCAAAATATCTTGCTTTATTTTTTAGATTCTAACAAGATTAAGATCTTAAATCAATATCTTATTTTTTAACATTAAAATCTATATATTTTATAAACGTTTTACTTTATTTATTTTATTTTATTTTACTTACCTCCTACTGCACTAATTAAAAAATGCGGGTATATCCATAGAAATAATATTTGCAAGTAAAATATTGCTTACAGAATTTTTATTCTATTTTATTGAAATAATTTTAAATCAGTTATTTTTATTTGTTATTATAATACATTTCATTACAAATAATTGACTATTATAAATTTTAAAAATATCACTCATAGTTAAGATGTTATCTAAATACAGTATTGAAATATCGAGCAATTATGGAACATTTACTTCAAGTTAAATAAATTTTTTAGTGAATTGTGTTTTCTGTGCAGAAGAATGGAAAAATTTAACATTTAATTATAATAATTACTTTATATTAAATGTACAGTAAAAGTACACACCAGGCTGATGTATAGAATTCTGTTTAATAAGGTAAAATAACTTTACCAGATTATAATATTTACAATTATCAACAGTATCTATATATTAAGAGCGGTAATTATGAGATTTTTAACTAAAGAACATTTCTATATTACTTTTTGTACTAGAAAAACAAAATACAGTAGGCCCTTCATTTCACGAACTCTGGTTTAATGGACTTCGGATTTAATGGGCAAAAAGTTTCTGCTCTAAAGAAAACATTTATAAGTTTTTTTTAATTTATACGTTTTTAATTAAACTCCAAGTTTGGAGTTTAAAGTTCGAATCTGGTTACATTTGATTGTGGTGTGATAAGTCCTCGTTAATAACCAAATTGGTAGCTACAATATAGGCCTATTGATAGAAGAAAAAAATATAATAATTAAGAACGTGAAGCATTTTATGACAAATGCTTAATATCATTTATTCAAATATACACAACCGAAACCCGATATATTAAGCAAATTTATACACCCACAACTGCCGTAAATGATCGGGCTAAATTTGGACTTAATGATTATAAACAGTGGCGATATTCGAAATACAGTATTTAACAAAGGGTTTGCAAACAGAAAATTTTTCCTTAACAATTTTTTTTTTCGCTCAAATGGTGCATTAGCAACATTAGAGCAAAAACTGGCCTTAAAATACCCATATAAATAAAAAAGATATATATTACACGCGATGATAAAACTGACATAACTACGCGGTAAGTCACGAACACTGACAGTTTAAATGGAAGTTTTGGTTAGAAATAAATACAATACTTTTTCATGCGATATATCTAATAATAGACAGATGTCATCGTCTCTCGAAATACAATATTTTTTTTATTTCGCTGTGGATAGCCCGACAAGTGTTCCGCAGCCATCTTGTATTTTCTCGCGCTCGTGAGATTGTGGGATTTCTCTTAGGACTGAATCTAGTTGCAAGAACTGTTTTGAGTCGATCTCGATTGAACGTCGTTTCAATCTCGACTGAAACGAGGTTCAATCGCGATCGGTCGCACCAAGGCGAACGGGGTATAAGGCTCTAGTTTAGTAGTGTTACAGAGTATAATACGTATATTTTAATATATTTTTTAAAAGAAACAAAACCACTGAGAATGTTACGTGTGGCTAACAAGGTTCGGAAAACTTTGAAAATGTTAACAGCAGGTTAGGCCTAACCTGTACGAACCCATGATTATAAATTAGAAATGAATTTGGCACTAGAATGAAGCGTTAGGCGCCATCTCGTATTAAAATTAATAATTATAATATTTAATTAATTAATTTAGATTAAACTGGAAGAAAAGAATCGGCCCGAAGCGGAACTCAAACTCGCAACTCCCGCTTACCGTGTGGATGCGTTGCCAGTTACGTTATCCGGACTTTTCTTCCAGTTTAATCTAAATTAATTAATTAAATATTATAATTATTAATTTTAATACGAGATGGCGCCTAACGCCTCACTTTAGTGCCAAATTCATTTCTAATTTATAATCATTATATCCAAATTTAGCCTAATCATTTACGGTAGCTTTGTGTGTATATTATTTATTCTCATTAAAGATATTTTAAATTCAATTTTCTATATAAAAATAAATTACAGGCTATAAAAGTGTTAGACCATAATTTAATGTATAGTAATTAAACTTTTTTATACATTAACTAGCAAATGAGCCCGACGTTGCTCGGACAAAAAGTAACGATAGCAAAGATTAAGATTATTAGATTATAGCCGATCTTACCCGTTTTCACCGAGTACAAGAATTAGGTCCCCCTCTTCCGAGACTAATTAAAAAATTTTTAGATATCTGCTTACCACATTGGGATAACGATAATTAAGATTCACAGCAACCACTAACCGGTATGTAGTACATACTGTATCACTAAATGATAAATAACAAACGTTTTCGTAACTCCTTATGGGTTCTTCTTCGGGTTTACTAAATTCGAAAAATAAGTTGGATCTTCCCGAATCATTCATAAATATAAATTCGAACATAAAATCGAACATTAAGACGAAGAGTTCGATTAAAGCGAACTTATGCTCGTGCGCTCCCCGTGTCAACTTTATATACGATGGAACATTAAATATCGTTAAGAATTTTTAGAAAAGTCTAAAAATATGTTCGATTTCCCGCATAAATACAAAAAACCGCATCTAAAAAGGTATAATAGAAGACGAGTTCTTCACGGTAAGCCTTAATCTTCTCCCTCTCCCCTGCGGGGGAAATTTCGAAAAATCTCTTCTTACAAGTTAGTGTACGTTCTCGTGACGTACTCTAACTGTATACCAAATTTCAACTTTCAACTTTTAACCGTTTGGGCTCTGCGCTTATTATTATTATCATTATCAACCCATCTCGATTATAAGGTTTAATGGTTTACTATATATTATAATTTTACAACTACAAGTAAATTGACAAATATTAGTTTAGTAGTTGCAATGAGAAAATTACTTCATTTTCTATAAATAGTAAACAAACAAAAGTTATTAAAATAAATTATCATGATAATCATAATGATATTTTTCTCGTTGATAATTTACCTACTTTTGTAAAAAAAATCAAGTGAATAAAATGCACAAAAAAAAGATAAATTAATAAATTTATTATATTGTTACATAAACTGAAAAGTAACAGCAAACAAAAGAATAAGATGAAGAAAGGATTTCAGGAAACTCTAAATTAAAAATAAATAAAATCCCCTACGTAAGAAATGTGAAGAAGAAGAAAGAGGAGGAGAAGGACGTGAAAATAGTAAAAGAAAAAAATTAGAAGATCCAAAGACTTTGTATAGAAACAATTTTCAGTATATATATCAGCGATTCCCTTTTTTTTTTTTTTTACTTGCGTATCCCTTGACAGCCCATTTTTCTAAACTGTACCTTTTACATTAGAAAAATGTTTCTGCTTTATATAGCTGTATTTTAAACTTGTTGCAACTGTAAATAAATAGCAGTGACATGGCAAGGAAGGTGCAGCGGGCCGCTGAATTGATAGAAATTGGAAGGTTATACCAATATATATAGGTACAAATGTTCAATGTTCGGTGTTTATCTACTTTTCTACTTACACACCATTGCTTTTTGAAGTTGGTTAATGAAAAAAAAACTAATAATAAATTGTTTATATGTATTTATAATAAAACTCAGAAGATCAATGTATTAAATTCAAGTTATGTGACGTTGTCAAAGATCTCAACGCAGAACCCGAATACTCTTATAGTACATCCGCCATCATTAATTTTTCTTCGCGTACCCCTGGTTGGAAATCGCTGTTATATATAAATAATTTTACCATAATACATAAATGACTAGAAACATGAAACATATTTTATAAGTTTCTTTTCATTATTAAGCAATCTGTTTAGGAGCAACAGATCTTTCAAGCGTTGTATGGATGTGTGGTACTGTACTGTACATACCTGTTTTAGCGCTAAAATAACCGCTACTTAAATATTTATCTAGCGGCAAAATATTAATTTATTAAAAACGCTATTGAACAGAACGCACTCCAGAAATAGACGGTATCCTGAATAGTGAGGATATCTGAACATTCCAAACACAACGGTGAGAAATGGCTTGATGTGTGACCGTAGGGTCGGCACCTCTTTGGCGCCCTGTCAGGATGACACCACCGAGCCTCTGGGGACTCGGAAATCGTGACGTTACGTCTAAAGATTCGCGAGCGGTAGCGTGTGAGCGCTTGGATTCGGAGTAGAGGTGAGGAGAGAGAAACGAGGAAGTGATTCACTCGATTCCAGATTAATAAACAATAACAAATTTATTTTAACGAGCAGGAGTACATGATATACGATCATAGACATCTTGGATTGATATATATATATCCATATTCTATATCCCTAGATTATCGAATCTAACTGTCGCGAGAAAGAGAGAGTTACAGGATATTCGCGTGTGGATAAATACCTTATAGAGAAGTCGAGGATTGATGACTGGATGATTCTCCGTCAGGATTCTTGGGGTGTTGGATGGAATGTTCTTGATATTTAGTGTGTTCAGGTAACAGGAGCAACTTCGGAGGGAGGTATCTGACTGGTGTTGAGGCACTTAGGTGGGTAAGATATACTTATGATAAGGTCGGCGGATGCACGATATTTTGCACGGTATAAATTCTTCAGCGGACGAACTTTGGAGGACGACTGACCTCGGGATCTCTTTTTTTTTCTCTTTCATTCCTCTTGGGGTTTTTCCCTGAGGTCAGATGATGGCTATTAACGGTCGCACGTCCAATATGTCTTCTCCATCAAAAGTTCCTGGTGACACATCCCTGACTAACTTGATCTGATTCAACAAGGAACAAACTCCGTGGGAAATAAGTTTTATGGCTTTTAGCCTAACGTTCGATTTTACTTGATTAAAGTTCCAATAAATAAAATTGAAAATAACACTTTACTGAGGGTTAGTTCGGCCCTCACATCCAAACACAACGGTGAGAAATGGCTTGATGTTTTGTCAATAGGACAGAAATACAACAGGTTTGATTCTAGCACAATGGTGCGCCACCTCATTCCTCTTCAGTAGCTCGCAAAGAGGCTTGGAAACTGCTGGATAGGACAACGTGGAGATCATGGAATCTGGATCTGTTCCATAATCTCCACGTTCTCCAGACTTAAACTATTCATTTTTCTCGTCTGTACTATCACCTAAAAACATTGGTATATAACGCGTTTCCAGCAGTGCTGCGTGATGTTGGCGAACTAGAGAGACGGATACGACAGATATGTGAAAGGATAACACCAGAAATGATATGTGCCATCCATAACGCCACACTCTACAGTCTAAATCAGGCATAGCCAACATACGGCCCGTCTAATGAATTTATGCGGCCCGCGATTAATCTTTCAACATTAGCTACTAAAGTCCGAATAGCTCGATGAAAAATTCTGAGGCCTCAAAAAAGGTCAACAACTCACTGTGCGTTTAGAGTTAACCTTCCATTACAAATCTCTTAACAGCGTAGAATGTTGGTAAAGCATGATAATGTGTTGGCCACCCCTGATCTAAATCTTTGCTGTTAAAGGCGGTCTTTTTGAAAATGTTCTGTAACGAAAAAGCTCACCTTTTTGTTTGAATATCGGTAATGTTGTTTTTCTCGTTTACCGCGTATAATTAGAGATTGTTTGTATGCTGTGCTAAATCGTTTTAAATTGATCCCCTTCAGTTATTTTTGCGTTAGAACAAGCTTGCATCACATGCATACACACATGAAATACTGAAAAGATCTCTTTTACCACTGGACAGATGTTTAAGTGAACATACCTGTACTATATTTAAAAGTAAAATTTATAAGTATAGAGGCCTATATTTATAAAACAAAAATTATGCTAATTCATTCTCGTTATTGAATTTATAATATAATTTATCAATACGCTTAAATTTTTAATTCGTGTGTGCTGTGGCACACGAAATATTTTTACATTCTATTGTGGTTGACCAGAGCCGTAACTAGGGTATGGTCAATGTAGCCTCCGCCATAGGCGCCGATTTAATAAAGGCGCCAACGAGAAGGTTTCGAAATAATATGTATTCGAAATTAATAACACAAAAAAATGTTTATATTTAAATAGTATTTAAATTTCATTCGATAATTTTTTACAATAGCATTTTTTAGAATAAAATTATTGTTTAATAATAAAAATTAAAAGCGCCATTTTTATTCTTGGCCATAGGCGTCCAAAATCCTAGTTACGGCTCTGTGGTTGACAAAAAATTTTCACTTACCTTGAAAATAATTGTTTTGATAATTAAAGAAATCAGAACTTTGTAACTTGGTAACTTTTCAATAAATAGTAGAATATATAATCCCAATTTTAATCGAATAACCATGATTTTGGCAATATCTGTCATTTTTTAAGAGATGAGGTTTCAAAATTGTGTATACATGCTGAAGTTTGAAGAAAATATATAAATGAAAATAATAGATACTAAAAAATGGATTTTTAAATAATCCAATTTATGTAAGAGGCTGTCCTTAAATGCTGTCCCCACTGGAAGAATGGGAGGGGGTTACTACAAGTCGGAAAAGAGGGAGAAGGGAGGAGTTGAGCTTCAGTGGACGTCCGTTTATTTCATTAAATTTTATACATTTGATTATATTTCTTTGAAAATTTATTGTGTGTTTTATATCTAGTTATGGTGTCTATCATTTATAAAATGATAAAGATTCAGTGGCGTAGCGTAATGAGGCGGCACTTTTAGGGGGCGGCAAAATTTCACAATAAATAATAATAATATCTTGTAAAAATTTGAACCATTTCATTTCATATTTTTGTCGCACCTACGATTAGGACCGATTGAAATGAACACGGAATTTTTATTACTTATTCTGTGACGAAACTGAATTTTAGTCTTTTAAATTGAGATACCTAAATAAGGGGGCAGCGAAATTTTCCTCCGCCTCGGGCGGCTGACACCCACGCTACGCCACTGTAAAGATTTAAGGGGAGATCACGTTTTGTTGGAGGTCCGAAGAGGGAAGGAGATCGCGTGCATAACAAAGACGTTACAATTACCTTTAAGACATCAGCCTACCTCTCTGGGATTGAATTTAGGCTAGCAACTCAAAAGTTTTCATGGGCAGTTTATCCCGTGAGTGGATAAACTTGGAGTGGTAAGGGACATCCCTTACCACTCCATTGTGGACCTCGCCGAAATAGTATGGAAAGCAAATCTTAATGCCCTGTGGGCACTAAGAATTAAAAATGAAAAATATGTGTGTGTGCAGCTATTACACTTAGAAAAAATATTCAATTTAAATCTATTAGTTAATTAAGTNAATTTCTCTCTCTTCAAAAAACAAAATATATCAAATTATAAGGCTTAAAACATTTTTCTAAATCAATTTTTAAAAGACTGATTCAGAAGCAAATCGTGGCTCATTAATAATAAATAAATTTAATTTTCGCAGCGAAGAAAACGAAAATAATAAATTACTTTTACATTAATTTTTATAGAACAATTTTTTAGAAATATTTTAGTAATAAATCACGAAATTTGCTATCGATTAAATACATATATTACTGTCATAAATTATTACACATTCTAAATAAAACTATTTATGTCAAGATTAATTTTAGAAAACCTTTATTATTCTTTAGTTACATTACTATTAAAATTAATTAAATCAATCTCCTTATAATGAAATTAATATTATATTTTACATAGCCTATACGGTGCTCAAATTAATAGATGTACTATTTGTATTAGGTGATATGTACTGGTTGAATACTTAATTTTAAGAACTATTATTTTTTACATTCTATATACTATCTATATTATCAACTAGATACTCTATTGCTAACAGGAAAAGTATGATGTACAGTGTCATGCTAATTTGACACTGTACATCATACTACTAATTTGAGATAGATACAATAATGCATAGAATACGTATACATTGCATATAAGTGAATAATTTTCTTTCAGTTTTATTTTAAGAAGCGATATCTTATGATCAACAATTCTAACTATTAAGAAAATTCAAGGAATTAAGAGGCACAGTAAAGTTCCAGGTTAGTAAATAAATAACTTTCATTAAAGTTCTTAAAATCGTAAATGCATTAGTAATAAAATTAGTTATTCCGGTATATAAATAAATAATTTTTATAAGTACAGTACATACAATAATAAAACAAAAAACTTACCGGTAAAGCCGCTACTTTAAAATGGTAACGTTTCGTTTTTGTTCCATTTTCTGTAAAATTTAATTTTTATATATAATTTATAAATAAATGTATGCTTTTTTAAGAAAGATTAACTTACCTTGTAAAATTCCACAATTTGTTAAGTAAATTTCATTTAAAATAAAGCTAAATACTATAAACAATGTTATCATCATCGTCATTGTCAACGAGTAATGTTTATTTCTTTCCTCAATGTTACTCTACAAGAATGTATAAATCTATAAACCATGAGCGTATATATATATGTATATTTGAATAATGTAATTTTATTAATTTTTTGATCGAACAGATGCTATTTAAATTATTGTAAATTTTACTTTGAATCTTCTTTAAAGCACGCAATGTATAGAATATCGTTACTGTTATCATAGTAACAGCACATATAATAACTTCAGCGTCACTGCTAAATCATTAAAAATAACAATAGCAGTAAAATTTTATTTGTCTAAAGAATAATTTTCACATCATTTTTTTAAATTATATTTTAATATGAAATAAAAGCTGTTGATAGAAGCTTTGTTTTCAGTTTATTTTGTATGAATGAATTTTATTTTTAGCTTTAAAAAACTTTTATTAATGTGATGATGTCTTGCATAAATAATGTTAACTTACTAGAATTGAGTTTCAATAAAGAAAACAGAAATTTCATTTACTATTTTAAATTTTTTTATGATTATTTTGAGCATTTTCTTGTTCGTATAGAATTATTTTTATTTTTACTGTAGATAAACAAAGAAGATACTCAAAATAAACAAATCAAATACAAAAATTTAATTCGTTGCTATCGCTCTGAAAATCTTAATCTCACTCTTAATTTTTTAAACTTATATAATCTTAAACTAAACAATATGCTTAGACACATACGACTACGTGAGTGGCATGAAAATCATAACAGTACACCGAGATGAAATACATCGTAGTTTTAAACAGTGAAGGCTTAAATTTAAGACTTTTGAGGGAGTAGAGAAAATCCTTATTGATTTCATAACGTATGTTAACATAAGGATAAGATACCAAGGTGTTTTCATACTAAAAATCTGAGTACATTTTTTCAAAGTTTCCTAAATATATCACTGATCCTAAATATTTCACTGATTTTTATATAAATTTATTCATTGTTATAGAAAACAAAATAAAATTAATAAGTAACTGAAAACAAAAAATTCATTCTATATTTTCAATATGTTTAATATAAAATTAAATTTTAAATTTTAAAATATTGATGAACAGTACAAGAAAACAAAGAAGGTTTAATTATTAATATTCACTTTTTTAGCTTCTATGCTTGAACTAGAAATTAGATATGCTGTTTGATGAAATTAAAATACGATAACGGTAGATTTCGAGTAAAATAATGATTAATTAGCATAACTTTTGCATTAAAAAATATAATAAGGGTATTTCTCAAGTCATCACGATTGTTTATTCTTTACATACAGTACATACAATAGAATTTTATGACCGTTCTCTTTTAACCTTCGCTTTTACGATTCTTATAAATTTTCTATTGTAATTATACTTTTGTAAAATACTGTTTTTAGCCAAACTGTGTAATATTTTAAAGCTGAAACTAATTTTTAGAAACGTTATCTGAATTTTAGTTTATGGAAAATGGAATGGCTCGCTTTACAGCGACATTTTAAGTATGTACTGTATTAATCAGGTCATAAGTGCGTACTTAACTGTGTATTTTTCCTTAATAAACAGTATTATCAGAAAAACCTTCTTCTGAAAAATATTTATCTATTTATTTATTATACATTTATGATCATCGAAATAAAATAATCGTAAACAGTGCATTTATTGCACTGTTTACGATTATTTATGAAGATTTGATTATCCGAGAGATATACCAGCCCAATCGCGACTCACTACATTTACATTAAAACAAATTGATATTATTTTTTAAAATATACCTTATTATAAAATCATCTCAATTATTTTGAATTCATCAGTACTGACATAAAATTTTTCTCTCTTCAAAAAACAAAATATATCAAATTATAAGGCTTAAAACATTTTTCTAAATCAATTTTTAAAAGACTGATTCAGAAGCAAATCGTGGCTCATTAATAATAAATAAATTTAATTTTCGCAGCGAAGAAAACGAAAATAATAAATTACTTTTACATTAATTTTTATAGAACAATTTTTTAGAAATATTTTAGTAATAAATCACGAAATTTGCTATCGATTAAATACATATATTACTGTCATAAATTATTACACATTCTAAATAAAACTATTTATGTCAAGATTAATTTTAGAAAACCTTTATTATTCTTTAGTTACATTACTATTAAAATTAATTAAATCAATCTCCTTATAATGAAATTAATATTATATTTTACATAGCCTATACGGTGCTCAAATTAATAGATGTACTATTTGTATTAGGTGATATGTACTGGTTGAATACTTAATTTTAAGAACTATTATTTTTTACATTCTATATACTATCTATATTATCAACTAGATACTCTATTGCTAACAGGAAAAGTATGATGTACAGTGTCATGCTAATTTGACACTGTACATCATACTACTAATTTGAGATAGAGAACATATATTTTAAATTAAATAAATTTAAAAATATGATTAAAAATTTCAACCCGGCTTTTTGACGCTGTCACAATAAAATTGTAATCTTCACTAGTAATCTGTCTTGGATATGTCTCGTCACTCATTACCCGGCAACTTCTATTGTTGGCCTGGCCGAACCCACGATAAGTATGGAAAAAGGCCTTCTTACTGCCCACTGGACATAAAGAGCCAAAAATAAAAAAAGTTCAATACAGAATTTTTGTATTAATAAAATCTTTTATTTGTTATCTTTCACAAACTGAAACTATCGATTATATTGTAATTGCAATTTTAATAATTTACTATAATGGATACACAAGTAACAAGCACTTAAGCCTAATAGGATAATAATTCGTTCTATATGAAACAAGCTATAGGCACTTTTAAATAGCAAGCAAGTGATTAAACAAATCAATGACCATATTCCGATCTAAGAAATTATAACAAATTTTTATTTAGAATTCAACTGCTGTTACGCTGATAATTCCACTTTACTCAGGTTTGTTATGCAACTGATAACAAAAAAATCTTGTTTCCGTGTTAGACAGGTTTCCAGCTTATAACGGTATTTTACGTAGAAAATTGTTTCGTTCCTGGATTTATCTTTAGGTTAGGTAGCTTTGTAAAAGGTCTGTTTTGGTTATTGATCTACAAAATAATAAAGTATATTTTATTCGGAGATAAAATATACTTTAATTTTTGTAGATCAATAACCTTTATTGTATAGCTAAATATTTAATATTGTTAATATTTAGCATAATGAATAATAATTTATTATTTATTTATATCGAATTTAACAATACAACATCGCTTGAAAAAGTCGAAATTAGATGGCGCCAAAGAGTAAAATTTTCTTAAAGTCCTATATATAAAAAAGTAACTTCATGCTTTTATGTGCCTTGTGCCAATAATTGTTATCTGTGATTGGTCGAGAGAGTGTCACATGATAATAAGACGCCATTTTCTGATCACATGATAGATAGGTCACTGCTGCTTGCGTGTGGGTTTAACGTTATTTCGTGCTTTCCTGCTTTTTTTTATTTTGCGCATTAAGTATATCCCATTTCTACCCGCTTACCCGTGTTCTAATCGTGCATCAGCTATGTTAAAATTGTTTGCAATTCTATCCGGGAAATAAAATAGTGAGAAAAAATATGAGTTTAGAAAATTTTAACATAAGTAATTTAGTTTAATTACTTAACAAAAATTAATATGTAAAATTGCATAAATCACATTTTCCTGTCTTTGTAAGTATGTAAACAAATAATTGATGCAGTATAAATAGAATATATTGTTGTACAAATTTCCCTGGATATCAAAAGCAATAAACTTTAACGCTTTAAATACAAAGGCAACACTGTCCACAGCTTGAGATCAACTCTATTTTGGGATCTTAGTGAATGTATATAAAATATGATAAGTATACCAAATAAAAGTTATATATAACAAGCCCTTATCTTCTCAAAATGCTAAATACTCTTTTGTTTCATAACTTATAAATCGTTAATAACCTTAAATGCTGTGCATAAACGTATTTCTAGATTGAAAATAACTACAAAGTTATTTAAGAGAGTAAAATACTTTATTTGTTAAAATTCATATATGATATAAAATATGTCTTTTCATGCAATTAATTACCAAAATATCCTAAACTGGTTTAAAATACGAATCTGACAGTAATATTAATAACTTTGATATTTATAATGCATTGAAAACTTTTTTAAGGATTTTTAAAGATATTTTGTATTAAATTAGTGGCTAAGTCTAGGCCATTTTTCCTTCTTGAGTGGACTAAGAAGGCCTTTACCATAATAACCACCATGGGTTTAGGAACGAGTTTTAAAATATCTATGATAGATCGTCTTTAAAAAATTTTTGAGCTTCTTGACCTAAACTCTAAACCAAGTTCCCAAAGCAACAGACAGACATTTAACGCCTCGGCCATCTCGACCATCCAGCCAGCCATCACACCTACCATTTTAAGTATACATTTATAATGAGTAGTGTATGCAGTGCCGGCCCGAGCCAAGTTTTAGGATGGAGCGAGATCCTATTATGGCGCCCGGGGGTGGAACCCCGCCCACGCACTCGACTCACGCGCGTCTCAACAGATAAGGCCATTCACATACTGACCACACGCTTGCAATTAAAATATCGAAAAGTGAAAAAAATATATTTTTTCCTTTACTTTTTTTACCACTGAGGCGCCCCCTAGGACTTAGCGTCTGGAGCGACTGCTCCGTTCGCCCTATGGTAGGGCCGGCTCTGAGTGTATGTCCATTACAATAGGTAAAAGCAGTCCCTATTATATTATGCCTACACTTGCCAATTATTACAATAGTGAGTAAGTGTAGATATATTATAATAGATTTATAATATTAGAATTTTAATGAAAAATATCGTATTATATATAAATACAAAAATAATGTAGTAACTCAGTAATGAAATAAGAAGAAAGTTTATTTATTCATTTTCGAACTTAGGCAATAATCATTAATGTTTTTAAAATGAAATTTAAAATAAAACAAAATGAAAACAGACTTATACATTAAAAAAATTAAGTATACAGTATATATTTTAAGAAAGTAAAAATTCTATTTATAGTTTTTTCTTAAAAGTAATTTATCTCCATTTTCTAAGGGGTAGAAAACGGGTCTTTGCAACTGGCTTAGAAACAACTCTCCAGATAAAGATATTTTCGTTAACGACATCAGCAGTCATTTGATTGCTAATATCGTACTTCTTAGAAGTTCATGAAAACAAGTCTCTGTGTAATGTTTACAGCGACATTTCTCAATCTTTTAAGAATGGCGGAGAGCTTTCGTGTTTTTTCGCTATACGGAGTACAAATGGTTATATATGAATGTATTTACATACGTACAGTACATATATATAGTTATGTCTAAATTAATGCATATAAACTAAGAAAATTAATTTTAGAATAACTTTTTGTTGATCAACGAGCAATTATTTTATTGTAACGTTGTCACAATGCAGGGCTGCAATTTTTAATCATGTTTTTTAATTTATTTAATTTAAAATATGTGTTCTTCACCTCAAATTAGTAGTGTTTTGTCTCTGTACATCATACTTTTTCTGTTAGCAATAAAGTCGTGCCGGTCATGTAACTCCTTTCAGGGGGAAATTTTTGAATTAAAAATAACATGACTTCCAGTTCAAACCAGAAGTTCATATATAGTTAATCCGGACTTCCTAACCTAAGCTTTCCATATCTGATCGCGATTTTTATGTATCTAACTTCATTCAGATTAGGGAAGGGCATACAGACAAACGGACGACAGTGGGAATTTATAGGTCTACAGTTTTTTTAAATTGCAGCCCAATAATGTGAACTGGTTGAAAGACACTAGTTTAGAAAAGGGCAAACATAATTTGATTCCTGCACTCTGTTTTAAATTGAATGAGTTAATCAAAAGATATATTACTAAAGATCTGGCATTGAAAAGACAAAATGCGAAAAATAATTCTTCTGCTAGCTAACATAGAAGATCAGATTATCGAAAACTGTATATTAGGGACTTTGCTAAATTATGCTTAAAAAAATTTTCGTAAAAATCTAATCGAAAATGTTCTGAATACCGAAATTAAATATTTTGTCATTTGTTTGCCGAATGAAATTTGATATATTTTAAAACGTCCTTAATTCAAATTGCAATATTTTATAACTATTATCCCCTGAAGTAAATATAATATCATCTTGAATACATTTGGATAATATATAAAATTCCATAATGCTAATAACACTAAATAATATATTTTATTAATAAAAATCGTAAATCAATGAAAAATAGAACGCTTATACCTACAATTTTATGCTCAAAATTTAGTATTTAGAATAATATGGTAATTTAATAGTTAATAAACAAATATATATGTGAAAATATTGCAAAAATTACTTACAACAGAAGCAAACTCAGTGAAAGCTAGAATGACATATTTACATACGTTTATTATCGTTGACCCCTAACGATGATAGCTGAATATTAACGTACCAGAATCTATATTGTATAGATATTACATATTCACTATATTTGGATCTAGTTAAGTAAGCCTATAATTACTTTAATTTACAATTTAAAAGATATTTATATACAAATTTACAAAAAATATTTATAAATTTACAATTTATATAAACTCAAAGCACAATTTCTGATATTTATAAGATACTAGAATATATTATTTTTATTCGCGGCATTATTAGTCCCACTTTAAGGGGTTGTTGCAACGGATTCATTATTTTGGTTGTTCACTATTACAACATAAAAAGTCAAAAAGAAGTTGAGGCCTCTTCTTATATACAATTCTCCCACTTTCTCTTAACTCAGTCTCTTCATGTCCACTGTTACACAATCCACTAACTTCTATTAGATCGTGTTCTCTTGAGCATTCCCATACTATAACTTGGGTTATATAACTCTACGATTCACATTCTCATTTATTCCTTCTATGCTATAACATATGCATACTATTTCACGGGAAGCGAATTGATAGTCTTTCCATTTGAAAGCCTTCTGATCAATTAATTTCTAACCTTTGCTTTCTTTGTAACGTCATCTGCCAGATTCCATGTTCTCATCTCTTTCATATTTTCCCGTCTTTTGATTTTTAGTAAGTTTAACTAAATATCTAAAAACAATAACTATTAAAGAAACTTTTTAATTGTTCATTCTTATAGATTTTCCCGTGAATCTGAAGAATAACTTTTTTGTTGTTCAAACTGATAATACATCAACAGATAAGTTAACAGTAGACTGAATACCTGTAAAAATATTAAAAAGTTTTAATATTTATAATTTTTGTAAAACAATAAAGCATAATTTATCTTTAAATTAAACTATTTATTAAATTTTTAGAATTTATTTTTAATTTTACTTTATTTAAATCACAAGTTATAAAATACCACTACATTTTTTTTAAATCAGCAATTAAAAGATTAATTTTAATTAAGATAATTTTTCTATGTTAAATATTATTTTAATTATTTGGTAAATATTATTCTTATAGCAATATCTATTATTTTATTTTAAAAATAATGCTTACAGCAGTTAAGGTATAGGGGGTAACTGTAAAAATTCCCATACAAGATAATCCAATAACCGGTCCTTTTAATCGATTTAGATATATACTAACCTATAAATATGTTAATTTTTAAATTAAGAAATATACTTTTTAGTTTTTAAATTTAAAAATGTAATTATTAAACATCTATTAACATACCTGAATTCTTTCTCTAGATGGTATTTCTCTATCAGCTAACTCAATAAGAGCATTTCGTATTCTATATGCCTAATTTAATTAATTATTTCTATACATTATTGTTTTAATATTTAATAATAACAATATATTATGTTTTATNTAGAGTAAATATCCGTAAGCCTGATGGAACTCACAGTATCCGCAAAGGTGTTAGACGATGGTTTCCGATGATATTTTAGTAGGATATAAAAACGTAGAATAAAATGATATATTCACAGACATCCGAATATTGAGGCACTTAGGACAAGGTACGGGTGACAACTTGACTCTTTCGAAGGACGGGCGACGACTGCGTCCCTTTGTTGTTCTGTTCTAATGTTGTAATGTTGAAATCGAGATTTTAGGTCGAAAGGTGATGAGAAAACATCGTTGTCAGGCCTGAGAAGAAGAGAGTGATAGAAGTTATTGACAAAAATGAGATATTGGCAATAATATAAATGATAACTTTAGCTGCTACTTTTTTATGATGGAAGAGTCCTTTCAAACATAGAAATAGCAAAGGAATGAAAAGTATATATAACTGGAACAAGATATATCGAAACAAAATGTCAACTGCACCCATCATTAAACAAACGATGTAATGGCGATTTTGAATGGATTTTAAGCTGTTAATTTCATTCATATTACGTAAAATATAATCAAAATGATGATAAACTTCATCAAATTTCTTTTTCATGGCCAAACAAACAACACCTATATACATCCCTATCGAAATTGTTATTAGACTTGCATAGAAACAGTAAAGAAAGATCACTGTTGAGTACAAGAATGCTTCAAATTTTTCAAAATAATTTACCAAGGATAATAATAATTTAAACGATATTTTAAGAAAAAATGAGCTTATCAATAACATAATAATAAGAAGAATAATCTTACATAAAATATATTGAACTTTAACTATGAATCTTTCTAGCTTTTGTGAATAGGAATTGGTTATCTTGTTATAAGTTTGCATCCAAAATCTGTCTGTTTCTTTCTCTGATTTTGTAGGTAATGATGTAAAATTAAAAATAAAAGTAATTGATGCTATGAAGAAACCATAATCGAATGCAATTAATAATATATCATTAATACTAGAATCGAAAATATTACGAAATGCAATCAAAATTGGAAAATCATCATAAAATCCAAAGTATTGCATTAAGAACAAGATAAAGAAAAATAAAGAAGTAACGAATAAAAAAACCGTAATAAATATACAATAATTCGAATCTTTTTTATTGCATTTTCCTACTTTCAGACCACTTAATCTCATAATTCCATAAATATTTCGAAGAAGACATGGCCAACATGTAAAAATAATTTCTTTTGATCTTGCTCGTGAATGAATGCAATTACAGGTTGAAAATTCCATAGTTATTTCCTACTATATTCTACTAAAAATCAAAAATTTTTATCACCATACGAATTCTACATAAAATAAAATAATAATTAAATTCACCTGAGGTATTTTTCTAGTGTTCTTTGCCGTTATATTCACAATAGTTCAAAATTAATTACCAAAATTAGTAATTGTGTGAGCATTTTTTTTTTCAATTGCTGTTGTTTTTCTTATTGAATCCTTAATCTTCCCTACTCCAGTAAATCATTTTAAATCCTGAATAAAGATCATCCAAATTTCTATTGAGATAAAATTTCCGATTTCAATAGCTTAAAAAGTAGCATCAAAGTTTGCAAAGCGCCTCATCAATAAAATAGCATTAAAGGAACTGCATCTCCTTCGAATATCTAAACTTTCCAATAAATCAATATTACTTAGCTTCTGTAAACATCTTTGCTATATGAAAAATATCGATTCCTGTGTTATAATAAGCCAGTTTTATTAATTTAGTCATTTTAGATGTTGTTCAAACAAAAATAATTATATAATCCATATAAAAAATTTTTTTAATGTACTCAATATTTAAATTTTTCAAACAAAAATAAATTTGACTATTTATAGCACGACATTTGTCGCACATGAGTTTATGCAATAAAATTTTTTTCAAGTTTTATAACTTTAAATGAAGTATTTTAAAATTTATTAATTTTTTAGTAAATATATTTTTGAATTGCAATTAATTTTTTGTTGACTTTATTTGAAACACAACGTTACGTAGTTGACATATTTAAAACTTCTCATATATTTCTATTTAGAAATGTGCTCGTAGCCAATGTTACATTAAGTATATTTTAGGTCACAAGCAAAACATGAGATTTGGGCCATCAAAATAAAGAATCAGTAACTTTATTTGTTATATTTTCCACTGTATTCTTTTGGAGAAGCTGCGAAGGTTACTATGTTTGCATTGTTTACTAAACACATAAACTCTGTTTCATTTATATATAAATTTACAAATTGATCTACGGGACCTGTCAGATCTGGACTCAAAATTAGCTTAGTTTGCCTAAGCTAAAGTCCGCCTTGCTCATACATTAAACACTAAAAAATCCAGCAGTGAAGATCTTAGTGATGTTCTTTCCCAACTCCGTCTCGTTGAGTTGGTTTCCATGTGTATCACGATTCGATGTAGTGATCCAGGTTCGATGGAAAGCACACCTCCACACTCAAATTGATAATGTTTACAGTTTATTTACAGATTTTAGCTTGGTTTCTGGGAACTTTTAAACTTTGAGGAGGACTCAGTCAGCTCGTGGAGTTGGCTCAACTGCACGGTCCGTCCAGTCTCCGCACTAACCCGTCCCTGAGATGTTTACCAGAGGAGAACACTCTCTCTACGCTCAGCGGGCCTTCCAAGTGCCTGAGACTACCGTGTACCAGTCTCTTGCCCCTCTCTCACCTCTCTTGTTCGCCCCGCAATTTAAGGGTTTTTTGGACGGGGACTTCCGACCAATCACAATACCTTCTTGCCCGAACAGCTTACACTCGGGTCCGTCGTCATTCGACGAGAGTGAAGCTTACAAAAACGTCCGCCACTTGTTTACATTTAGTTGTTTACCATATGGCACATGGTCTAACGTCTGACTACAGGTGGGTCCAATTGACAAAGCCGGCGCTTCCTTTGTTTTCCCTTGTTTACAAGTCAATACCTTACAAGTGGTATTACCCGACTGCACGTGGGTCCAATTGACAAGGTCGCGCCTCTTTTATCCCCACTCTGCTAAAAGGTCACTACTTTACACAAGCATTAATTCATTTAATATTCTTGCATGAAACTTGCAGAATATATCATATACAGCAAATTAATCAAAAAGGCATTAGATCATTGAAAGATTTTCAGCATAAAATCCTAGAGAGTGCCCTTGAAAACATGATGAAATATGCTTTATATTTAAACATATATACTGTACAGTACATAAAACTCTACTATTACTCTGAATTTTGTCAATCCTGATGTGACAATGCCGAAGGGCCTCCCTATACTTCGGCACCACGTGACCGAAGGGTCGACATCGCGTCGGCGAAGATCGCAATGACAAGTTTCGTCAGGACTGACACCATTGTGTCTTTACGAACAGACACAGAAACCATTAGGTTCTCACGCGAACGATGGCGTGTGTGAGCGAACGGATTGGGGATGAAGGGAGAGACAGCTCACCGGAAGTGACTTACTCAGAGACGAATTAACGTAACAACTATTTAATGGGTACTTATAGGCCACACAACATTTCGATTTAAATATGCTAGCTTTTAGATACATTTGTACGATTGATAGATATTATATATATATAGGATATTAACGTTTTTGCGATTCCCGAGAGAGAGAGAGTTTATAGAAGTTGCGCGTGGCGATAAATACCTTTTTTGATATCTTGATTGAGATTCTCGAAAGTTCTTTGTGAAAGAGAGGAAGTTCGGGATATCAATTCGGGTATCCTGTAGAGTAAATATCCGTAAGCCTGATGGAACTCACAGTATCCGCAAAGGTGTTAGACGATGGTTTCCGATGATATTTTAGTAGGATATAAAAACATAGAATAAAATGATATATTCATAGATATCCGAATATTGAGGCACTTAGGACAAGGTACGGGTGACAACTTGACTCTTTCGAAGGACGGGCGACGACTGCGTCCCTTTGTTGTTCTGTTCTAATGTTGTAATGTTGAAATCGAGATTTTAGGTCGAAAGGTGATGAGAAAACATCGTTGTCAGGCCTGAGAAGTTAACAGATGTTTTTCTCCCAGGTGTGAAAGTTGACAGTTATTTATCAAGTTTATAGTTATGATTTGACGTTATGAACAAATGATGTAAACACACGGAAAGTCTGGATTCGGATCCTCACACTAAGTAGCTCCATTATAGAATTTGAAGCTCATCAACATGACCGGACAGGATAAATGTTTATCATGAGAAAAGAACTAAATTTTTGGTTAGCTTTTAATATTAATTTTTATAAATATACGTTACATTATTTTACATAAACAGTACATCATTTCTTAATTTGCATTTTTAAATAAGTAATGCTTTATTTAATAAATTGCCAAACAAAACAAGATTTCATTATAAATTCCCACTGTCGTCTGTCCGTCCATCTGCCTTTCCTTAGCTCGAGAACGGAGTTAGATAGATGAAACTCGAGTCAACACTTGGAAGCCGTAGTGGCAGGAGACCACGATTAACAATATTTGTATGTCAGATGGAAACTGGAAGTCATGTTATTTTAATTCAAAAATTTTTCCCTGAAAGCAGTAAATAGATGACTTGCTCGACTCTATTGTTAAAGAAAAATATGATGTACAAGAACACTACTACTATTTTGAGGTGGAGAGCATATATTCAAATTAAAAAACTTAAAAATATGATTAAAAATTGTAGCCCGGCATTGTGACGATATTACAATAAATAATTGCTCGTTTAAATATGGATAGGCTTAGCCTTAGACTTAAATAGCCATCGTGGGTTCGGCCAGGCATACAATAGGATGAATTGATTGAATAAGGCAACGCAAAATAAGAGAAACATAGGTGTCCCTCTCGGGAAAACTTTCTATGGGAAACTGACCCTTGTTTAGACGTTAAATACATGAAGAAAATCCGAAAACTCCACGCGCGGCCGTGGACTTTTCGGGAGTTGGTGAGGCGCGAACCCACGAACAATGTTTAGTGTGTTATTCATTCGGTCACTGGTGGACCCATAATAGGAATGGTCAGAAACAGTACACGATATATCCCGATTACATCACCTCCAAAAATTCCTGAGATTGCTCTTCCGGATACGATCCAGGATCCACCAAAGCGGTAGCCTTAACAATTAAAAATTTAAGTATAATTAATTAATTTCATATTTTATTTCAAAAACAATACATTTTTTATTATTAATAGGTCCATTTAGAATTCTGATATTATTTGTATGAGATTATTGTTGAAAAATATGTCGAAACTTTCTTAACAAATCTTATTATTCATAACTTACTGTTTACAATTCCGTAATTTTTTCTGTAACTCCATACTGCTATAAACATTATATAATATTCAGATACAGAAAATATTGCTTAAAACTATACAATACAATATACAACAATAGAAAACTATACAATAGAAAAATAAATTTAACGATTTAATATAAATGTGGATTATTAAAACAATACCGCTGATAAAAAGATTTAAATATAAATATTTAACTATTAGAACTTATTTTTGAAGTTTTAATTTCATTTTATAAATAGATATATTAATGATGTTTTATTTATTACTTTGATTATTACTTCGGCAGTATATTGGATCCAATAAAAGATTGGCAATTAAATGATAAAATTACTAAAAAATACAATAAAATTTTATTCAGTACTGAATAAAAAATTTAATTTTAAGGACTAATACAGTACAAAGAAATTTTGAAAATATTTTTTAAAAAATGCTGTATTTACATTATAGAATTCTTATTTTCAGAACTATTTGCTGTTATTGTTCGTGTAATAAAATGTATTTCTCGTAAGAAAACGATAAAAAATCAACTGCTTTGATTAAGATTGCCTGTGTCTACAAACATTGGCTTCCTTGTATGGAAAGGCAATCAAAATATCTGTTCACAATGTTTACTCGTAGAAGATTAGAATGTCTCGTTCTTAAAATTTATTTTATTTATTTACTTGATTATTATTATTATTAAAAATATACAAACGGAAAAAATGAATTTATATAAATATTGTTTAATTTATTCACCAGACAATCTGTATTCTTTTACATAAATACCTTCTATTCCTTTTGATTCGATTGTCTAGTCTAATAAATTATTTTTCCTTTAACATAATCATGCCAATGCACTCGTGTACGAAACACTATACAAATTAGATTCTATACGCGGCGTACAATACTTAAAATTGTTATAATACATCATGCGATATATATTGTAGAATACGAATAATATGCGAATATTGTTAATAATAGAAATTTAAACTGCATTAAACTGTAATGCTATACGTGACTTAGAGCAATTTTATCAATTAATTTATTACTCTACTTTCATAATTTGACGTTAGTTTAGTAGTGGCATTTGCTAATTTCGTTTTATAATTAAAAATCGTGCAAAATCTGATGCAAATTAAAATCATATCCTTTATTACTCAAGATTTTAGCACTCTTGTAATATAGGGCCGTCCATTAATTAAGTATACGGTTTACAGGGAGGAAGGGAGTTCAGAATAGTATATCATTGTACACGATAAGAAAGAGAGGGTCGAGGTATTGTCTTCGCTAACTTTTTAGTGGTATTAGTGGCATATTGCTTTTTTTATAAGCCTACTTGGGTATATGAATAAACTATTGATTAGAAAATATTTTTAGAACTTTCAAAAATCATTTCTTCAAAGTCATGGTGATCCGATAATACAGTAATTGTAGACCTACACGTAACAAAAAAGAGGGAGTTTGCCAAAAGTAGATCGTTATACACAATAGGGAAGGAAAGGATCAAAACTGGATCAAAAACTGTACACGTAATTAATAGACGGTCTCTATTCTATATAGTAAACTTTGCCTTAAATTATCTTTTTGATTAGAAGTTTATCATATATAAAAGTATACAATTATTTATTTTGGCTAATAATTCGGTAAGTGAAACATCATTCAACCAAAGTATGTTGTAAACTTCTATCCAAAATTTAGGTAGAACAAAAACTTATGAGTTAAATATTACTTATTAATAGATAGTTGTATATGTCATACTTACCTTATTCAAGCTTATATTTTCCAATGTATTAATTGTTTATCCACCATAATATCTTATAAGAGTTAAATTTGTGTAGATTTTATCCAGGTCTGATGATGAAAAAGTACATACGAGTATTGTACATTCTTTTTATTTCTCATCACGAAGAAGCTTGTAATTCTCCTGAATCAATTTATTTAATAAAATCGAACATAAATGAACATTTTTAACTCCATAATCATAAAAGGAATCAATCGTTATCGTTAATCAATAAGGCAACTTTATGGAAATTGGCATTTACCATGCGAATCGTTCATTAAGGCCTAATTAGATACAACAGTAAGATTATTTAAATATTTTAAAAATTATCTTTAGTATATAATTATTAATTAATATATAATAATTCTCTCTGGGTTATAGTTTAATCTGTAGGAGAAAATAAAACTATTAATTCAGAAAAATGTATAAAACATTTTTATATATTCTTGATGTTAATATGTACTGTACAAGATTTGTATTAACATTACATAACTGGCTAATTAAATAGTTAATACATAAATTAAGTGGTTAGTAAATGCGTATATATTATTATTATATAAATTTACAGCATTTATAAATTACAGTTTATGGAATTCTCCTTTCTTATGAAAAAACCAGAACAAATTATAAAAATTTATTGCATTGAACAATAAACTTTCCGTCTAATTTTATTGCTTTATTCTGTTCTTCGATGTTTTATAATCTTCATTTTTACATTATTAAAAAGTTAATTATTTACAAATTATTTTCATAAAACCCTTCGATGTAACTACATTTTTTCAATGGATTTTCTATAGTAGGGATTCTTATTCTTTTTTACTCTCAAGCCCTTATGAAAGTAAGCGTTTGATATTGTTCACATCTTGTTCTTTCCTAAATTAAAAATTAAATTTAATTTAATTAGAAAGAAGTTGAGAAAAATTTTTGGGAGTCATTTTACATCTTTCCTATAGGCCTATATCCTATATCTTCCGTTGGTGAAAACATACCGATACTATAGACTTTATAGTATGTTTTATGCTCTATAGTATTGTAATGAATATTATGCTCTATAGTATAGACTCTATACTATAGAGCATAATATTCATTACATTCACTAGTTAATTTAACGAAAATTATTCAATTTTTATTAAATTAATAGAAACGTCGCGGAAAATGTTTTCTGTACGTTTATATGATATTTTATAAATCTAAGTCAAAATTATTATATTTGTTATAAACTGATGGCATTACTCGTACATTGAGTATATAAATCTAATTTAATTAATTAATTAAATCAGTTTGACTAAAAATAAGAAAATAGATTAAATAAGTTTGATTATAATTTTTATTGATATTAATCTGAAAATTATAGATAAACTAACAAGTAAGATAGTTAAATGACTAGACAGATAAAGAATCAGCCTGCCTTTCTAAGTGATCCGTATTCGAATTTACCTTCTACTTTACTCAAACTGAGGAATTCGGGAATTTTTTTGAAAAGTTTTAGCAGTAATAAAAATTAATTGTCGTACATGATCTTGTACCCTCTAAAATTAAGCATTCCAGATATTTTCCTACACGTAGCCTAAAGAAACAGCACCAAGTTGGTGTCGAGACGTCAGAAATATACACAGACTGTTCGATTTAGCTCTGTCGTGTTCCATTCCTGGTCAACAGACTTCTGGCCTATAGGGCCAAATCTATAGGCCAATGACCGACAAAAACAGATCGGATTGATAGAATAGAATAGGGCAACACAGCACGTGTGTTCTTCCAAGGAAAGAATACCTCTCGATAAGATTTTCTATGGAAAGCTAGCTTCTATGTAGATGTTAGAGACGTGAAAAAATCCGGAATGTTCGACTTAGCCAGCCAGTGAAAACCCGCGATTAACTACCGGTGTTCAGAGGTTTTATCCAATCCATCAATGGTGGCCCACATAAAATAAAGTTTAAGAGACTAAAATAATATTTTAAAAGTATATATTTAAAAATGCATATTTAATAAAAGATAAACAAACTGATAAAATGATTTTATTATAGCTTATTGTTAAAACAATATCACTTTCCTGTATGTTAAATTCAGAAATACTGTAAATCGTTTCCAACGTTTTGTTAATTTTGTATAACTTTCAAAGATATTTTAACGTATTATTAATTTTGGTTGTCTCTATTAACCGAGACAACTAAAATTTATTCATTTTAAACAAAAGATTAATATATGTATTGTTCAAAGTTCCATAGAAACTCTTTAGTAATGTCTTTGAAAAGTTACAGTAATTCATTAAATTGATATGTTGATGAAAATAACAATTACTTGAGTGCTTAGATATAATCATTATTTATCTAGAAATAGTTCTGATATTTACTCTTCAGAATTCTTTGGTAGTCATTTCAATGAAGTTCCATTAAATTGTAGGAGATTCAGTTTAATAAAATTACACTCAAATAATAATTCTAAAAACGATCCATTTACAATTAACCATATTAAAAAATTCTTTTAAAATCTAATAAAATATTAATGCTTATATTAATTAAGATTTTGTCTTTAATCATATTAAAAATAATTAAATTTACATGCTTAACATCCATAATTAAATGGTATTAACGCTAATCCTCACTTGCATAATAAATTTAAAAAACTATCCAATTTTAAGCCTATTAGGTTAATATCAAATCTTAATTAAAAAATTGATTGATTGATTGATATAATGAATTCATTGTGTTTAAAAACAGAATTAGGAACTGTAAATGATAAAATATTGTTGCTTTCATAGATAATTTCCAAATTGTTTAACAGAAATTAAAATTTTAAAAAAGTTTAAAATATTTTTGTTTAATATTTTATAGTTTATTTATTAGTTATTTGAAGTAATTAACTTAAAAATTAATTTATCTAATTAATAGTCAATTAAGAACTTCTAGACATCTTTGATGTCTAGAAGTTCTTAATTGACTATTAATTGACCAAAATCTTGAATTGACTTAATCGACCAAAATCTTGATAATTGACTTAATTGACCAAAATCTTTAAGAACTTCTAGACATCAAAGATGTCTAAAAGTTCTTAAAGATTTTGGTCTGTCTGTCTGATACAGAGTAGATTTTTACTACATTAGCCAATTATACAGAGTGGGAAAGAAAGTCACTTAACACCCATGCTACAGAATATAGAATGTACTGTATATTGAGCATATCATGTAACGTACATAACTCTGTAACCGTTCGAGGTAGATGAATAAAATCTTTCAGCAATCAATTCCTTGTGAAATTCTGATCCTAAATGATGTGTTACATGATCCTCTTTCTATTTACAGTTTCCAAGTCGCATTCAATATGGTCGTCGTAAGATGGCGGCCGTGCGTATAACACATATCAATCCCTTGGTCTAATGTGTTCCTGACATGAGATAATTATCTTTGGGTACATTCTATATTCTGTAGCAGGAATATTAAGTGATTTTATTCCCCACACTATACAACATTATTGAAGAAATATATGAAAAACAATACTTAAAAATACTAGAAAAATATAGCTTATATCATCCTTAAAAAGTTATCTGTATCTTTCCAAGAATATAGCTAACATTTTAACATTTTATTTCTAATTATAATAACGGAAATATTTTTTTTATAATGTTAATTCCAAAGTTTTTACACAAACGTAACAAAATAAAATAAAAATTGACAAAATGTAATTAAAAGTAATCTTTTTTAACATTTTATTAATAAAATTTCTTAACTGAAATAAATGTAAAAAATAAAAAGTTCCAATCTGTTCCAGGTTTTGTATACTTTATTATTATTATTTATTTATTTTATTGCAATTGTACGTTATTAATCCATATTTGAAACACTGTTGAATTTAAATTTTAAAAATTATTCCTTTATATGTTCGTTCCTGATGATGGCTGCATAGATAGCAGAAAGCGTTAGAAAATTAAAAATTTTTGTTGGAACAGGCTGGATTTTGTTATTAACTCGAAATTTTCCGTCAAGCATGACGGAATACTTTTTATGAGAAGAGTAGAGATTTCAAGAAATTCAAGAAGAATTGCTAATATTTCTGGAAATTAAGTAGTTTATACCGTCTGCTTGTGATGCTGTTTTTGAAGCCATTTTTACTAGTGATGTAACGAATATTCGGTTACTATTCAGTATTCGGCCTATTTTTCGCTATTCGGCCGAATACCGAATATTTAATCACTATTCGGCCGAATACCGAATATTTAATCACTATTCGGCCGAATACCGAATACCTAAACAGGGACGTAAGAAATAAAAAAAAACACAGTAAATTAATCATTTTGGTATTTAGATTTAATGTTATCGGGTTAGTGTTGTTTGTTTATATTTATTTATAACTTATAACATGCACAAAATAAAAAAATAATAATATTAGTTACACGTATTCATAATTTATAATTACAAAGATCAGCACANGTTTATATTTATTTATAACTTATAACATGCACAAAATAAAAAAATAATAATATTAGTTACACGTATTCATAATTTATAATTACAAAGATCAGCACACGTACACACCTATTCGTTCGAGAATCGTCGCACATCTGAGGGTCTGACCCTACCTATCCTTCTTTTTAAGCGCTCGTCTTTGCTCTTTCCTTTCTTTTTCCTCTATCGCTCTAGTCCACGTATGCCTATGCATACATAATAATACCCCTCTCACGATACTTTCGATTCGTCACTTTTCCGTCGTAGATTTCACATTTTACAATTATGTGACTCATAGCCTGTTGATAACGGAGAAAAGAGACAGATGGGACGTCGGTATAAGTCACAGTTATGATTTCACAGATTCCAGACAGCTTGGTAGCCCGAACGGCCCCAGGCTTTCGCCCGTGCACGCTAAATTACTTTCATTACAAGCATTTAGCTTTCCGAAATCTACGAGAACAGTTATTTGGCATTGACGGCCGCAAATTTCGCGCCAATAAGCTGCCTCGACTTGTTCGATTATGTTATCAACTCAATTTCATATTTATTTTCATTTTCACTTCGCTGTCCTTCTCTGTTCTTTTTCCGTTATTTACACGTGTAGGTCATTTCGTTGTTATCCACATTTGATATCATCATTTATCACATACTGCCATGACGCTCTTGTCTGTCCGCTACAACTGTCAAGAATTAACGCAATTGGCGAAGCGTAGTGACAGTGGGCCAATAGAGAGCAGGGTCCTTGCCACAATGCGGTTTGAGCGGCAATTTTCGTACGTGCGTTAATCAAGCCGAATAGTTTGGACGAATATTCGGCTATTCGGCCACGCTCCTGGCCGAATATTCGTTATTCGGCCTGAGGCCCATTATACTGTTCGTTGCAACACTAATTTTTACTCGATATTGCTCAAGTCGGATTTCACGGCCTTTAGGGGTTTCAGTTGTTCTTATTCTTTTAGATCTAGAATTTACCTAACCATTATTTGGACAAAATAGCGAGTATTTTAATTCTACGTTGATAAAACAAAGATGAATTGTATATACTGTACATTAATTAGATGAGCGATAACACTTTCTACATAACAGGATGTGCGATCCTTATAACTCCTGTTATAAGGAATTCACACACACACACACAGAGACTGTTAAGTAATATATATAAAGGAGATATCAGAAAGATTGGAAAAATTCATATCACGTATTAAGTGGGCCAAGATAAACAATAGAATTCAGGTAAATATATGCATAAGAACAACTCATTCTTGAGTTATGGGAAAAGTTTCAACAAAGGTTAAAAGTTGTTAAAGCATAAACTTCTTATTAATATGCTAAATTTTCAGTAGAAATTGTTATTAGAAAAAAAAAGCATCGGAAAAAGAAACATGTATCATAACAGGGAGAAGCGGAAGAAGATAATAAAAACATGAATAACTGCAGTATTTTCTTGTTTACTCAGAATATTTATTAAAATTTTATTAAGAACTTTGTTAAATTTTTTGCATTTAACACGTACATAGTACAAAGGGTTTGTTAGGTAAGCCTATATTTTTACTAGATTATTTTGTTTGTTTGTTTATTGTTATCTTCTTAAGGCGTACATAAATGTATAGGCAAGCAAAAATCAGTGACAGACAGAGAAAAAGATGAGAGGAGGAAGTTATAAAGAATGTTGTGAGGTTGGAATCAGGAATTGAAAGACAGAATACTGTAAGATGGGAAAATGGAGCAAATCTGGATTAATTTCACGATGTATTATTTTTTTATATTAGATTTAAATTTATAAATATAATAATTTATAATTTTCATAAGAAAAGGATCTTTACGTTAAATATTATATTAAGATTCCATAAAGTATTTGTTGAAGTTAGAGTGATTTCAGTCTGGGCCTCAGATCTACGGCAGCTTTTGTGAGTTTCCAACAGAGAACATCCCAAAACAAACAATCATCGACAGTATATTCATAGAACTATAGCATATCTGTGTGAAAGGAATGGATATTAAGTGAATATTTGAGTATTTGTAAGTTACAGATATAAGATTGACTGACATTTAGGCCTATCATCGAATTTATCTCTTTGGTTATAAAATTCGATAGGCCTATACTAGTGTCTGGTTTGCTTCTTATCTTTTTATATTCACTTGTGATAAGAACAAAACTTAATATTCACGTTATATAAAACTATAGAAATGAAAAATATCAGGTAGACAATATTGATAACAGACTGTTTGAATACGTAAAAGTCTGATGAACAAACAATGCTAAGATTAAAAAGTCATGAAGAACTAAGCATAAAACTAGATCTTGATAGCAGAATGACACTGAAAATACATTCTTGTATCTAGTAGGATGGAAGTTTTAAAAACAAAAACTACAAATTTATTTGAACTTCTAAGAATGTAATAAGAGAATGTAATAAATAAAAACAATATTTTGATATATTTTTACATAGTTTTATAATTTTAAAAAAAAAGATTAGATTTATTTACATCTCATAGGTGATTACTCTTCGTAGATAGCTTTGACTTTGAATGTTTACATTTGTAAATAAAAAATGTGAATAAAATGGCAACAGAACAAACTTTGTATAAGATTAAGATATAGAAAGAGTTAAAATTACATTTGTTCATCTCTCAAAAAACGTGTTAAAGCAACAACCAGAGCTCGCAGACTATGGAAAAAGAGAGCACAAGCTTCAAAAAACTGCATCGCACAGTACATTACGCAAGAAGCTTCAAACTCTACGATTCAACGTCAGATCAGCGCTTCCACAAGTGGGGCTAGTTGCTCTCGAGGCTAAGTTGACCTTGAAAACAAGAATTGGTCAACACACGACAAAGTTGGGTAGGTGAAGGGACAAATATCGTCCATTAGTATCTTTTATATTTGCAGAATAGGCTAGAAATCACGAATTTTCTGTTGTTTGGGGCCCTCTTGAAAATTAAGAAAAGGGCAACCGAGATGAAAAGGGGCACGTGCCCCAAGTGCCCCAATGTCCTGGCGCCCTTGGCAACAACCTAAATTAGCAAATTCGGAATAACTTATTTAAAAATTGTTAATGAAATAAAAGTTTTATATGAATTAAATTTGTAAATCTTTAAATAAAAATGAATTTATATGAAACGTTAAAATTGAAACTTAATTTTTTAATATTTTTAAATTTTTATTTTTAATATTATCATATAATCATTGTAGTATTAAACATACAGTATATTTTGAATTGATTCAATGTAGCTTTTTAAATTTTAATTCATGAATTTTCAATGAGAAAGTAACGTACATACTTCCACAAACTATAGATTAAAAAGACTATTTTTGTGTGGAAAAAATAAAATAATTACAAACTTTTAAATTTTTAATTTTAAAATTTACAAATTTTTTCTGTGTATCGTCTATCAATTAGGTCTTCTGGAGAGTGGCAGTTTAATACAGGCAATCTAAGATTATATCTAGAGCCTCGCGCCTTTAAAGGCTTCAGACATGTTTAAATTTATATACAGTACGTATTCATCAAGGGCGCCCGTGCATTGGGAAACTTGGGGCACATACCTTCTTTTCGTCTGTATTGTCCTTTCCCTAATCCCCAAGGGGCCCCAAATTCCAACAAACAACAGAAAATGCACGATTTCCAGCCTATTCCAGCAAATAAAATTGAAACTAATGAACAATATTTGTCCATTGTCCCATGCAACTTCGTCGTATGTTGACCAAAACTTGGCCTTGAAAACAAGGAATGTTTCTTGTTTTCAAGGCCAAGTTAGCTCCGATTGCAATCAGTGCCATCTTGTGGGAGTGTTGATCCGATGTTAAATCATACTTAGAAGCTTCTTGAATTATTTATAATGCTCTTTTTTTTTATTACTTTGTGCTCCCTTTTATAATCTGTAGGCGCCGCAGTTATCCACACTCAGCTTTGGACCAGTGATAGCTAGGATCCTGGCCCTTACATATTATCCGGCAAATACATGTTTGTCTAGGGCCTCCCATAACTTAATTGCATTTCTGAATTATTTAAGATTAAAGAGAGTTAAATACAATTCCGAAATTAAAATAGTAATATTAAGTAACACTAGATGGCACTAATAAATAGGTGACATCTCTCTAAATATAAGTTCTCTAATAATACTGTACTGTATTAGTACATTTCCCCCATCTTTTTGGTCTGTAATTTTTGTGTTTATAAAATTTTAGTTTTTTAAAATCAAAAAGTTAATTCCAAAATTGTGAAGTACTCTAAATTTTTTTATAGAATTTTTTAAAAATTATTTAAATTATTTAAAATTCTTTTCCAATAAACTCACTTGTCCGTACTATACAACTTGGAAAATATACTTTTAAGCGTTTAATATTTTATTTCTAAATAAATATTATTTTAAAATATTTATTGAAACTCTAAACCTAAAAAATATATTAAAATAATTTTTGAAAAAAATAAAATAAATTGAATTTATAACCACAAACAGTAATATAATGAAAACATAGAAAAATTTCAATGTAAAACTAAAATTTTTAATATATTTTTTTATATAGGCTAATAGCAGACGTAATATATTTAATGCCTTTTTCTGATACTCATATTATTATAGAGTCGTTCCTCCAATTATATTTCATAATAATCCATCCTATTGCGGTTCGAGATTGCCTATAAGGGCATAATTGTGACCATACATTCTAATGCGATCGCTAGATTATTGAGACAATAAACGAATTATCCTGCTCTTCTGGAAAACCCATGTTTAAGCATGGATCTACTCAAAAAATGTTCATGAACGGATTGGTCGGAATCAATTGTGGGCCTAGCTAAACTCAAGATTGGCATTTCAAAAAAGCCTTGTCATACCTGTAGAACAGTTAAAAATTTAAAAGTTATAAAACATCCTATAAGTTAATATACTAGTGACTTCTTTTATAAATGAATATCAGAGATTGCACCAGAAATAATATATAAAATATATTTAAAACTCGATTAAAAATTCACTATTGTTAAAAGACATTTAACTGTTTGTGATTGCAAATTCGATTTATATAAATCTATTCAATTTATTTGAAAAATCTTTTGGAATGATTTTAATATCTTTTTTGCAATTTTAACATAAATTTTAAAAGAACATTTATTTTGAGACAAAATGGAAATTTCTACTCAAAATAATCATTTAAAAACAAAAGACGAGAAAAGAAGAAACGGCAGTCATCTTTTATTAGTAGAAAAGAGATTTCTATCAAATAAATTTAAGAAAATGCATTTTGACAATATTTTATCACGTTTAAATTATATCTTTTTGTATGCATTTTAATAATTGATATCATTCTCTATTTCAGAATATCCATTATTATTCTTAAATAGAGAATAATTTATTATCAGAAGTATCACTGACATTTGTCTCATTTATTATGACTAATTATTATACTCAAATTTTCTTACTAAATTTCATTAATTAAAAAAAGTAAATTTACTGTTAAATTAGAAGAAAGTTACATTCTGTTTCAATCTATACAGTAGTTTTTTTTTGCATTTTGAAATATATTTTTTCTTCTTTCTACTATTTTTATTTTTCACAATACAGTATTTTAGAAATTATATATACAAAAAAATCAATAAATTAATCATTTCAGCAGTAAAAGAAATAATTCAGAATGTAAAAAATTGAAATACAATATTATGAAAAATATTAAAATATACATTTCTACTTTTTATGATTTCTATGAGAACCAGGTAGCCCAAAACTCGGTTAACCATTGTACAGACTAAATTGCTATTTTCTTCACACACTTCAATAACATAAACTTCGAAAAATTATTATAATTTAATGTTTTTTATGCTCAATACATAAATTAATACATTTTGAAACGCATTAACAAATTTTTATGTTCTTAAACAATTACTAAATTGCTTGAAAATATTGTTAACTGACTTTTAGACCACCTTCAATTTCTACTGTATTTTATTTTCCGAAATAGTAATTTTCAATTGTTTTTATTCTTCATTTATTTGATACACTTATACTATTGTAATTTTTTCACGTCGCCTCTCATTGTTTTTATTCTTCAGACATATTCATCTGAGCGATTGTTTTCATTACTTGTCCTTGGCAAATTATTATGTTCCGAATGTTTATCGTCATAAATTCTTGTGGTTCTAATGATATCGATCGTGTGACATACACGGACCTTGTCTAGTTTTGTGTCTTGTCCTCTTTCAATAACCTCATTCAGTCTTTAACGTCTTTTCCGCAAGATTGCTCAATGATGATGTTACCATTCACTCAACGAACGTGTTGCAAAGAGTTATGAAAACTTCATGGTGATTTCTGTATTCTAACAAGTGACATTTCTAAACACATTTCATAAACTATAATGCGCTTTGTTTACTATAAACGTGTATTTATCATAAATATTAACTGCCATTATTAATTAAGTATTGTAATTAGATAAATGCAATTAATTGTGTGCCAATATTTTAAATGTAAAATTTTATAAAGATTGAATGTAAACAAATTCTGATGGAATTATGTTGACTGCTTTTATCATTCATGTAAAATAGGAGTAGATTGGTAAATTATATTTATTTAAAATGTCTCGCTTAGTACATTTGCTTCATTTCGCTTCAAAGTACTGGAAATTGTATTCGCAGTTAATTATTTTAATAATTATTGTATAAAATTTTGATGGAAAATCTAATAAATTTCTAAATTATTTTGAAAATTCTAAAAGTATTTAGGATTTAATAGTCTAATTATTTTTAATAATAAAGAAATTCGTTATAAAAATTAAAATGTGAATTATTATAATAGTACCTCTTAGTCAATACTTTTAAAGACCTCTTTAACGTTATTATCTTTAGATTTAATAATGTATTGTAAAATCTTGCATTTTAAAGTGAATTTTAAAATAAAAATCTGCAAACTTATTTAATATTTTATAATTAACGCTGATAATAATTAAATGTTTATTATTTAACATTTGAAAGTTCGAATTTAAAATTAAAAATGTTATCAGACTATGTCGTACGACGTAAAAATCTTTACAAATGACAAAAAAAAAAAAAATATTTATTTAATTGATTTACTCTGTGTATATACTGTATATTTTAATTACTGTACTAAAAAGCTTGAATACTTAAATGTTTAAACTTTTAAGATGTAAAAATTAAGAACAAACACTTAAATTTAGCAGATAACTTTTTGAATTTATTCTTTACAAATTTTTTATAATTAAATTCCTTTACTTGTAATATATAAAATTTAATTGAGAAATTAACAGCTTTAGAAGTAAGTTATACAGTATTTGATCAATACACAGTTATATAACAAACTCCTATTTTTTGATTTTTCAAATAAATTTAACATTTTTAGTTTAACACTTTTCTATCTGTCTTCCTTTCAGATTTTTATCCATCCATATCTATTGTCATATATATCTGGTGTCTATATGGAATTTATTTTCAAATCCGTAGGGAATAAAAGTATTGAAGTTGTATATATATATATCAAGTATTAACGTTTCAAAATTTTCTACACTGAAAGAAAGCAGAATTATGGAAAAATTGATTCAGATATTAAGATATAAAAAAAACTCAATATCTGATATATATAGGATTATTATAAATATCATAAATATATGTAATATTAAATATTATACAGCCTTCATAGGATTATATATACAACTTTGAGCACTGTGAAATACTTCATTTTATAAGAAAACAGCAAATTTTTAACAAAACTTTTGCAATTATGTCAATTAAAAAGTTGATATTAATAGTGAAAATGTTTGTTTATATCGTTTAAATTTAACTCTATACTATTCTTCTTGAATGCGAAATCTGTGCATTAGTACAGTACATTAGCGCAGGACTCCATGTTTAGAGGAAACTTAGAAGAGCTTGGTCTTGGTTAATGTTCACTTCCCAAACTCTTGAAGCTCCTGAAATTTTGCACCAGGCCCCGCAAAATTTAGTTATGTTTATGTTATAGATTAGTTTTTAGCCATATTTCATGAACTCTTCCTTTCCTGTTTAAACCATTTATATTGTATCGAGATCTTAATTTTTGCTTATTTATTTTGATAAGGCTAAATAGTATTAACTATTACTCTGTTATCTTCTACAGCGAGCATTCTTTTGTCTATATAAATTATTCTAGTTATTAATTTTCTTTATCATTTTGTTCTAAGAACCTTTCTATAAACATTACATTTTATATGATTCATTGAAACTGTTTTAAACATTATTAATACAAATTTATGAGAAACACATTAATTTCTATAGCATATAAAACTCTTCATCGTTTAAGTTTACCAGTGTCTAAGAGGATACAACCAATAATCACTAATATTTAGTCTTGGGTTCGCACCTCACCGGCGGGCTAGTATAGTGACGTTTTCTGATTTTTCTTCACTGTCTCACGTAGATAGAGGTCAGTTTTTCACAGTACGATCTCTGATAGACAACTCCCCTTAGCAGATTGCCTATGAGTTTCGTGTCCTTATTCCATCACTCTTATTCTCCATCATACTATAAAACCAGTTAAAAAGCACAACGAGATAAAAGTATCATCATTTTTTATATTTATTATTCAAAATATGGAATAATTCTACAAAAAATTTAAAGAATTGTTTCTTTCATCTGTTTACTCTCAATTCAACGGCAAGAAAAATTATTTAGTAATATAACTTTCTATATATGGAAGCATTTTATAAAGTGAAAAAATAAGATAAAAAACCAACATATTTAAAAAAAATATATTTCAATAAACGAAACCGAATCTAATATAATAAATAATATTTTTATCCGGATTTTCAATTTTACAAACTAGGTATAGATCAATATCTTCATACTTTTTTATAAATTCACGATGAAAATTGCTTAGATGAACAAAATTCTTTATTGGATATAAGGTCTTGTATAAAAAAATAATAAAAAAAGAGAATTTCAATTCAATTTTTTACTAGATTATCTCGGAAATTGGGATATTCCCTGAGGAATTCTTTAAATTTTCTACAATTTTTCTTAAGTTCAATCCGAAAGTTTAAAACAACATTTTTACGTTTATATTTTGACATTATTGCAGAACAATATTCTGGAAAATATAAAAGAAAGTATAGTGAGTGAATGACATGGTATCGTATTTTGTTGAGATCAAAGGTTAATTCCCCGATGACAAGAGCAAACAGAAATGTCAATAGAAGAAAAGATGTCATGGAGAAAGTTGTCTATCTCCTTCATATACAGATTTGATGACATGGCAGTTTTTGATATTTTCTTGATATCATTTCTGTAAGTTAATGTAGAATTATCATTTATGGTCCTCTCGTAGGGAGCTATAAGAGCCCCATTAAAGATTCATTTAAAAGCTGTAGAAGTAAGTAATGAAATAAAAAAAATAAAAGTAAGAAATACAACGAGATGAATAACTTGTAACAAATGTTTTTGAGACGCTCATTAACACAAAACCCGGTTCAAATAGAAGGCCTCAAACACTTCTTACAAATCTACTCTATTACATTCTTTAATTAAGAATTCGGAAAAAAAACTGCCTTCTAATATTCTGGAGTCTCAAAAATAAGAAACTCCAGACCTTCGAAAAGGCGCTTTTACTTATTTAATTTATTATTATATTAAATATTTGTATACGTTTACATTAATAAAATTAATAGAATTGTTGAGATTAAGTAAATTATTCTAGAAATTCATTATAATTATTGTAATCTAGATAAACGTAAAGAGACAAATATAACACAACTTGAAGTAAATTATGACAAATTTTCTTTTATGTAAATTATTATTGACTTTTAAAAAAATTATTACACGAGTAATGTTCATTTATTGAATTAGAAAAAACTGGAGAAATTTTTTTCAACTATGAATTTTCTACAGGACAAATTTCTGTATTTACTATTCTTTACGCGAGAAATACTTAAAGTGCGGTCAACCATACTTCTCTTTTGTCTAAAATAGAATACTTTATGTTCATTAATTATATTGTAATTTCTTAAACGAATTAAAAAATCTTATAAGGTATAGATTTAGTAAAATATCAGAGATAAAAGTAATTTATGATCTCTGCTTTTTGTAAAATACCAAACATAACAAGTATTTTATGGTATTTTACCACCAAAAGTATGGAGTAGTTTTTCTAATTTTTGTATTTACCCTGTGAAAGGACGTTTATGATAAAATACTTTATTTTATCAACAATATCAAATGTTTTTGATCAAGCCCAGTTATAAAAATAGAAGCATTGGATAGTTATTTTTATCAAAAATGTAAACTTCTCAACCAAATATACTAAAAAGCAGAAGTATTTTATAATATTTCTCCATATTATTCTCCATATTATTTGCTAAAATATAGTCCATAAAACATTTTCAGTTTATTTGATTTAATGTAAATAATGACATTATTTTTATTTTTTTACAGTTAATTTATTTTGTAATTTTTACGCAAATTGTCTTTAATTTCTAAGAATCAATATCAATTATCAAGTATCAGTTTAAATTTTAAAATGAAATTACAAAGATTAAATATTAAAAAAAAACTAATAATAAATTAGAAAAATTAATTTAAAAATGTAATAAATTAGCAGAAAGTGATACTTAATCGACATTTCATTGAACTTATAAAACTTAATTAAACAGAATAGCCTAACCTCCTTCTGTCATAGATTAAAACTTTTAACAGGTGACAACGACATTTTTGCTATTGAAAATTAAAATTAAAAAAAAATTCAATTTTCTTTAATAAAATATTACGACAAATCTAAGTTGGCATCGTGAATATTTATTTTATAAAATTAATTTATGAATTTTAGTGGTTATGTCCTTATACAAATTAAACTTGACTACAGCTTTAATCCTATTAGAGTATCAATTGAAAATGTCTACTTAAAAATTAACTCTGTTAAATATATTTTAATTAACAAGTATATTTATTGTTATACTTTAACTTGAATAAAACATAAATATTATCGTTTTAAATTATTTGCTTATTTTTATATAGCCTATACTAAATGATGTTATTAATTATTATTTCAAATATTAGTTTTAAAAATTCTATGTAATAAATTAAATAACGGATAATTAATTAATTAATTATTTCAATAAATATGTAATAATTAATAAAATTAATGAATAAATTATAATATTTAATA
>NW_019384848.1:217992-249473 GCF_000671375.1 Centruroides sculpturatus
TAAAATTTATTTTAATATTTAATTAAATAATAAATATCAATATTATTATGTAAGCTTTAAATAAATACATCTTAATAGTTTTAATATATGCTTAATTGATAATTAAATGTAAAATTGGACAAAATGGTCTCTGTTATATCTATTATATAATTTAATAATTCTAATTGGTCATTGTATCGTTATTATTCACATTTGCACTGTGAATCGATTTAATTATTTATTAATGAGAACATACATATAGTATTTTATGTAAGTTTTATTTTTTGTATAAATATTTTGTTCAAATAAGAATTTTAATTGATGATGTGAATAGAAAGGAGATATTTGCATTACTGATGCATTAATAGATGCTGAATGAGCACATCTTTCAATAATTTTGAAATGCTGAATGTGCATGCCAGCAGCAATTTGTTAGATAGAGCGACACACACACATCGATGTGCTTCACTTTAAAATATCGATACTGATAAACGAGTTATTTGTTATATCGCGAAAAATTTTTCTTCAACATGGCGTATTGCTTTGAATTAAAAGTACTTTTCTTCTATGTACTATAAATGTAGTACTTATTTTTCGCCCATGCTTTCGAATCTAAATTCGGATTGTATCTTAATTTCTAGGATTTTTTAAGCTGGAAGCAGAGCTGGAATTACTAGAGTTAAAGAGTGTTAAACCATCCTTATCTTGTCCAACATCTCTGCCTACTTCTAAGGGGGTTTCCCCTAATATCCATTTTGTCCATATCTGTTGAAATTAGTAAAGACTTAAAAATTAAAATTATTGAACGTTTTCTGATATTCTCAATGAAACAAATAAAGGAAAAAAGTCAATATAAGAATGATTGGAATACATAAGCTGAAAAGAATTGCTTCCTAATAAATAATTTCAGCTTTAGTTATCTTAATACTGATGCAATACAAAGTATTGCGAATAGTAAAGAAAAAGGTAACAAATGACAAAAACCTATCTTAATCAGATGATCTGTAAGCTAAAATTTGCTACAATCAACCTAAATCTCACTTCGTACTTGACTCTTTTCTGGAAATGACAGACTTTTAAATGGTCTTAGCACAATTTGTTAAAGAGCAAAACTCCAACGTTAAAATGGAATATTACACACAACAAAATAAATAACGTCATAATTATAACACAATTTTACTAAAAGCAACCAGAACGAATTTACAGAAGATTCTTCTTGTCGTCCATCTTCACCAAAGTAAACCTATGTGATGAGATACTATAAAAGTCAGTGTCAAACATTGTTAGTAAGTACGGCTGAATGTAAAAAGATGTTTCATAAACAAATTTAATTCTCAGATAATTACAAAAACTGTTACTTATTGAAAATATTGCCTTATGCGTGTTCACAGCATTAAATAGTCTAGAACTTTAAAAAGTTGGAGACAATATCATATGTCAAAGCATGACTAACGAGAGATCAAGAAATAGTATGACAACTGACTAAAGGTTTGGCCCAATAAAAATGTCATTATATATACAAATGTTTCGATTTTATTTTAAAAACAATTATCTGGTTTTGTAAACTGTATTTTAAAAATGTTGAAATAAAAAAAAATCATATACGCTTCAATCATTTTAATTTGAAACTCGATTTTATTACGAGTGACCGAAAAAAGTTGGACCTCCCTTACCCTAAAAGTACAGTTGAAATAGTGGCTGGAAGTATTCTTTATCACTCTTTAAAAATCTGTATTCTAATAAAAGAAATAAAAAATAAATATTTCCTATTTATTTTTTATTTCTGTTAATTATACGATATATTTTTATTTTATTTCATAATAATTTTAAATGCATTAATTAAAAATTTTTCTCTTTATTAAATGCTTTCAATCTATATCGTATTTCTAATTATTATTCGGGTAGTTCAGCTTTTTTTTTCTGTAAAACATGTTTTAAAAGTGTGATGCTGTCAATTCGAAGCAATGTAATATATATTTAAATAACAGTTAATTAATAATTATCGAGTGTTAGAAGGCCTGACGACCGAGCGGTTAAGGCAGCAGTCCATCGTTCAGGGATTGAATTCGAACGGATCAAATAACTCCAAGAATTTTTCGGGTAATTCCTCTGACTATGTCGGATCAAATTTCAATATTTAAAATGAGGATACTTTTATCTCGTTGTACTCTTTAACTGGTTTTATAGTGTGATGGAGAATAAGAGCGATGGAATAAGGCACGAAACCCATAGGCAATCTGCTAAGGGGGAGTTGTCTATCGGAGATCGTACTGTGGAAAACTGGCCTCTATTTACGTGAGACAGTGAAGAAAATTTCACGCTTTAAAATTATTATTATTATTTTTATTTTAAATATTTAAAAATATAACGAATACATTTGTGATTTGACTACTTACTGGATTGTTGGCCAATCAAATTTATGAATTTGCATATATATAGAGTCTTATTTGGAGCTAAATATTCATAATGCAAAAATTTTTCTGTAAAGCGATAATTTCTGTATTTTATTATCCCTATTTATTATGGATGAAAGAAAGTTGTTATCAACCTCAATGAATCTTGTGTCCTTGGTGTATTTTTCCAGCGTTGTAAAGTACTTTAACCCTCGGTTACGCGCGCGGGGTTATATAGAACCCCCGGCGTGTTTAAACGCGTGTATTTTTTAAAATTTTTTGTGTTTAAAAATGATGCCCTCAGTACCTTCCTTCCATAGTGTAAAGATTGCACCGAAAAAATTTCAATTTTGCACGAAAATAATTTTTTGCATAGACTTATAATGGAAATCAGTCGGGTGCTATAGTACCCCGCGCGCCTAACGGTGTAATTTTTTTTCGCGCGACTAACGGAGGTGGGTCGATCTGACTTCGTGTTTTGAGGGAAAGCTTATTGGTTGATATAGAGTCAGTCATGATAGAAATGACCAATTAGAGCATAAAAGGCGTAAAAACAAAATTTTTAAAGCCAATAAACGGCAAAAAAGTTTCCCATAGACTTAACATTGTCAGTTTGAAAGGTGGCGTTTTTTGGCGATATTTATTGCTAAATGGTGTTGAAAACATGTTTATTCGTCTAAATAATTTCAAGCGACTTATTATTAGCAAATTAGAAGTGGAAAAAAAGATTAAAACACGCGATTTTGTAGCGATTGTTTACATACTTCCGTGTGGTGGCCTTCGGGGGCGTGGCATTTCGCGGGAATATTTCTAGCAATTGTTTTTATAGGTCGATCTAATAACAGACATATAAATTAACCAATTACAGTGCAAAAGAAGTTTACTATCGATGTTATCTGCAAATAATCTCCACTTTTCCTCCTAGTTGCTGTATGATTTTAGATGGTGTATTTTTGGAAATTCATAGATATTTTTGGCCCGGGGTTTCGGACAAAGAATTTATTGTTGTGGTAGTTAAAAAACACATGCAGGAAGACGATTGACAGCTTAGATAGCATCAGACTTGTTTACAGTTTGTAAAATACGCTCTTGAAGTCGACCAATTTTTTTTGAAAAATTTTTAAAAACGGGATACTTTCTGTTTTTCGTTACGAATAAATAAAAACGATATATTTGAAGTAGTTTTTTTCACTAATACATCAAAAACACATGCCCACAAACATCCAAAATGAAAAAATCGCGAAAAAAACTATGAGTTTTGAAAAATTGAATTTTGAACACGAGGGTTATATAGCACCCCGCGCGCACAACTGTGCGTGAATCTTTGGCGCGCTTTACGCAGGGTTAAGGACACAAGATGCATTAAGGTTGATAACAACTTTCTTTCGTTCATAATAAATAGGGTTAAGAAAATACAGAAATTATATTTGGCCAAAAAATTGACATTTTCTGTAAAGTTCAATTTAGAAGTAGAGATTGAGAGAAATTAAAGATTCTATCAATAACAGAAAATATATCGGTCATAAATATTGCAGAAGAAATCGTAAAGAAAAATCAGAAATTACGAAAGAGAGTGACATGTCATTGAATACTCCTCTTTCCCCCTCTCTCTGTACATATCTTAAATATGTGATTTTGGAAAGCTTCAATAAACAACAAAATCAGACAAAGAGAAAATAATGTTAAAATGTAAATATACAGTAGATGCTGAAAAATGCGCGTTGAAGTACAGTAGTTGTAGAGACAAGAATATTCCTGTCGATGGAAAACTTCTTAGAGAAAAATTCGAACAACAGTTGGGGCATACCGGAATCAAAGAAAGCAGCAAGTGGCTAGAAAAATTTAAGAAGTGGCATGGAATACATTCAATAAAATTTGTACTAGAAGTACAGATGAATTGCGCGAAGTGGTTGGAAAGTTTACCAGAAATTCTACAGAATACTACAGGGCAGTGAGGTATCAATGTAGCCTAGACAAACAGACATACTTTTGTAAATATCTGTCGAACAGCACAATGGTGTTCAAAGATGATTCGTGTCACAGAGGTAAACAAGCAAAGAACACGTATCTTTTCTCTTGTAGAAAACATGAAAGGTAATAAAAAACCTGTCATTGTTATTAATTGAAAAATTTTTTAAGCGTCGATGTTTCTGCAATGCCAACAAATTATATATACAGAATGTAACAAATAGGCTAAGAAAGCTTTCATAACGTCAGAGCTTTTTCTAACGAACTGAAAATCCTAGACAATAGCATAATTGCCGAAATTAAAAAAATTATACTTTTTATCAACAATCGCAGTGCACATTTGACGATTCTCACTATAAAAGTTCTTCTTATCATCAAATGCAGCTTCTAGATTGTAACTTTAGATCAGAAAATCATTCAAAAATTTCAACTTGGATATAGAAAGCTTATCGTACGTAAGATGTTACGTATTGTTAAAGATCAATTATCATAATTCATACGAATTTGAAGTGATTCTGTTAGATGCAATACGAATAATTAACACACTTGAAATGAAGTACACAAAGAACAATTGCAAACTCTACAAAAAAAGGTTTCAGTCAACAATTTGTCGACGCCTCCAAAAAATTAGAATATTCAACGAAATTTGTCGACTTTCTCGAAAAAGACCGGGCTTATCTTATTACAGCAATTAGTAATGAAAAAGTATCATTCGATGATTTCTGTCGATGTCTAGCTGCCTGCAGACACTTATTTGAAGACGACGTCATTACTGAAGTAAAAATCCGAGCGCAAGAAATACGCGATGAAGATGAGGAAGAAATAATGCCTTTCAATGACAAATATCTCGTTCCCCCTACAAGTAAGAAAGCCAGAAAAGCTCTCAAGCTTTTAAGAAGCTTTCTTAAACTACATCATTCATAAAACTAGAAGCTTTTGAGGCAATCGACCGTATTGTTGAGCAAGAAACAATCTACAGACTCATGTGACCGACTTTTTTTCACTTATAGCGTCAATGTTTTGTTATTTTGTAGAAATATATATCTAAAAAATAATAAAATATAATACATTTTAAGTCTAACTATACTCTTGGTATAGTGATATTTACGATCTCATTAGAATAATGGTTGTTTCTATAACTCGAAAAGTTTCTGTTCCTTTCACTTTGAGTTATCGAGAATCTGCTGTATATTAATTTAATTATATTTAATTACTTATAGCAAAAAACAAGAAAATAATTTTAAAAAATACGGTATTTTTATATACATATTCCTGTAAATAAAATGATTTTAAAATTAGATTAGTTATTTGTTACATTAATTAACTTGATATATAAAAATATAATTAATTTATATTTATTTTTTATATCGTATGAAAAACTTTAATTGTATTCTTTCACATTTAATCTCGAAGTGTAATGTAACAAAATTTGTGTATCAGTATGCTTCACTGAATTATAATAGGTGAATATTTATATAGTTGCTGTTAATGTGAGGAAACGAAGCAGTAGTCAATTAGAATTTATAATTCGCGTTTATTATTATTCAGAGACTTCTGGTAGATTTAATTCTTGTAAATTTATTCTATAATTCCGTCCGTCTGTTCTCTCGCAACATTTCTCGAAAATTAAAGGAGTAACAGAATTCACATTTTGAATTTATTTTGTCAATCCGTTTGTTCGTTTATTAATTAATTACGAATATCGAAAGTAAACCGAGTACTGTACCGTAGCAGTTATTGAATAGGAAAATGCAGCTTCCCTTATATTATTGCAAACCTCATTTTACAGCAGGGGTGTCCAACCTTTTTGTTTCTCTGGGCCACATTGAAAGATGTCATGGAGTTTTGGGCCACAAGTATATTATATGTACTTGTGGCCAAATCTAGACATGTTAATCCTTAAATATACATATTTAAGGATTAACATGTCTAGATTATAGTAATAAGTATTAAATCTTTATCACGTAAAACGATATTTTAAAAAATTACTTTTACAGACACTTTCAATTTTTACTTTGAAATAGATAAATTCGTTTATCATAAAGAAGACAAACAAAAATTTATTTGAAAAACACAAATATTTTGTTTTATTTGGGTCTCTAATTAATAAAAAATGAAAAAACACCATTTTAAAATGCATTTTTATTCGACTAATATATTTATAAATAATATGTAGCCCAGAACGTAGCCTATGCGCCAAATGATGTGTTTTACGCCAAACTAAAAACAGGGAACACAACTTTGGCGCAAAGTAGGCAAATCATGCAACGCTGGAAGAAATACTAAATAAAACTGGAGTTGGGACTCAAAGGATTATAGACCCAAATTCGGGGAAAGTAGTAACAAACGATAAAGAAGTGAGGAAGGTTGGAAAATTAATGGTCCATATTTGCATAACAGAATTTAATTTACCTTTCTCACTACTTTTTATCTCTTGGCCTTTCTCTCCTTTCCCCTAATTTGGGTCTATAGGCCTAATTCTTTGAGTCTCAACTTTAGCTTTGTATAGTATTCCTTCCTCATTCACAGATTTCAGAGTATTTGAAAACATTTCCTTTCCACTCAAAAATAAAAAAAATATATAAAGGTTTACAGCTTTGTGAAACTTCTATTTTTTAGTTTCTTTCGTTGAAATAAATAAAATAAAATAAAAAAATTTGTCACTTTTGTTTACACGTTTATTGGGCCGCATTAGAACTTGCCTTGGGCTGCATGCGACCCGCGGGCCGCGGGTTGGACATCCCTGTTTTACAGGAACATAACTGAAAGATTAAAAGAAAAACAAATTTTAAAAGAACAAACATTAAAAGAAAAACAAATCATTTTCAATTGAGTGCCACGAACATGGTCGTTCATAGATGGAGACAGGGAGACCATTAATCTGTGAGTGTAAGTTCCTATAGTGAAATATCTACGTATCGAAGGGCTCTTGATTCTACATTAATCCATGTTTTGGAGATCAAGACTTGATAGTGAAGCACTGTAGGATCATAGATACAGGATTTTCATCAAGAGTTGCTTAAAAATTTTCATCTTTTACGTTTTTTATTTTTGTTTCTTTCCTTCCAGAGCCTTTCTATTGCGGGTTATATTCATTGCGGGTTCGGCCAGGCCCACAGTAAGGCGGCCAGATGGTGGGTGAGACGTAGCCCGACGTATCCGGCAACTTGCACTTGAATAATTCTTGATGTTACTCGAGCGGACTCGATTCCAGATCGCCAGAGCGGTAGGCTGATTTAACAGCTTCGGTCATCCGGTTGTCTCTCATTTAAAGGATCTTCGTCAAGAACCTCCACTTTACGCCAAAATTTATCAGAGTTCTATAATTTTAATAGGCAGAGTCCTAGCCACACATTGTCATATTATATAATTCTAAAATATGAATATTAACAAAGAATTAAAACGAAATTACTTATTAATTAGCCTAATCTAGATAAATTGCATTATGCAGATATGATTTTTATAAAATTTCCTTTGTATCGTCCAATTTACAAATTATTACTACTGTAAGTTCAAAGAAATTACAATTAAAATAGAAGCTTGTTTATGATTAAAGTGATAGAATAGCGGATACTCCAAACTCAATTAAATTTCTGAACTAATTACAATCGATCCATTTAACTGTGTAAAGTGTTTATCTAAAGTTCATTCCTGGATCAAAGGACATTTATTTAACTGACAGACACATCTAAATTAAAAGTATTAAGGTATTAAGTATATATCACTTACCGACAATACTTTCTTTACTTGTTCAATTCCTTAATATAATTTCAAGTAATTTTATTTTTCTAAATACAAAACTTTTCTGACTAACACAGTAATTATATTTACTTTTTTGGAATAATATTATATTATCAACCGAAGTAGAAAAACTTTTCTACAGAACATTATAAACTGTATCCCTGCCTATTAGGAGAAAAGTTTATATATAAATGATATTTTATGACCATGCTTGAATTTTTTTCATCCGCTAGTTTTATATCTATACTTTCCAATCAGTAGATCACAATCTACCATTTGAATAAAGTGATGTTAAAGTGTTTTTAATTAATTAATTACATAGAAAATTATAATGGCTTTAGACATTTGCTTTTTATAAAGTTAGAGATGACGCCGGAAGGGCTATAGGTACAGACAAAGACACCTTAAAATATGGTCTCTTACATACAAAGTACTGTATAATATGAAAGTGATATAAAAGTTTTCGTAATCAACATAAAAAAGTCGGTTTTATTCGAATTTCTGTGAGGGTTACATTTGTGAGTATAAAACTCATATCGCTCCTCTCATATCCAGCTTGTTTGTTTGTTTGATGGATACAGAAACGCTCTACTAGGGAGATCTGCCTAGAGAAATGCCTTCTGAAAAACTTTCTATGAGAAACTGATTCCTATTTAGGTGTTAGATACGTTAGATACGTGAAGCAAACCCGAAAAATTTCACGAAACTATCTCGCTGATCAGTTGCAGACCAGGGACCAATTACCAGTGTTCAGTATACCAATTTATCTACTCGACCACTTTTAGGTGTTGTATAGTCTTTATGGTTGCAAATTAATGTAGAGAATTTTTAATATAAATTATTTTATAAAAACTGGAATTATTAGATACAAAACTTTAAAAGACGAGACGTTAATTATTTTTAACTTAATAATAATCAAACAGAAATTAATGCTTAAAATTGAAAATAATAATAAACAACTCCGTGATTAAAAATTAATTTTTTATTTAAAATTATTTGAATATTTTACGTTTTTAAAATCTACTCTATACATATAAAATACTTAGTTTAAAATCGTCATGACACTTTTTCCGTCAAAGAGAAAAATAAACGGTGGCACCGGGAATCGATAAATCGTTACGAAATTTTTATGAATTGTTTATATTGAGAATGAATATGTTTTATTTAATTTATATTTCGCTTGTTATTTTAGAAATTTCTATAAGATAATTCACAGAATAAAAGAATTATTCTACATAGTTTTTCGTAAATTTTTTCAAATATTTGTAAAAGAAAATTAATAAATCTGAATATTAATTAAGTCAGCATTTCCCTAAAGATGTCTGTTCTTCTTGTATGCTAATAGAGAAATTAGTTTTCTAATTATTTTCTATTGTAAAAAATATAATTTTTTTAATGCTTTCTTAGTCTTATGATTTCCCAGAGAGATTGTAAACTTTATTTTATGATCTTGTCAACTTGATGTAAGACAATAGAGTTATTCACTTTCAATTCTAGTAAGTCGGATAAGGGTGTTACATGCTGTAAGATGTGTTTGGTGTAAGGTTATTACAAGCTGAAAGACCACAACGTCACTCCATTTCCATCCCAATTAAGTGAGGTAACGATGTTACAACCTGTAAGACCATACAGAGACTTAAATTTCGGGAATTTAACTTTAAAATATCCAAGTAATTTATTAAATTTTATTTAAACACACCTTCGTTTATACCTTCAAAAAAACAATCAAAATTACTTAACAACATTATATATGATATCATTGCTGATTCAAGATAAGATATTATTTCCTTCGACACAAACCAAATAAATAATATCTCTATAAGTATAGATATTAGATCTCCAATTAATTTATTAAATTTTATTTAAACACACCTTCGTTTATACCTTCAAAAAAACAATCAAAATTACTTAACAACATTATATATGATATCATTGCTGATTCAAGATAAGATATTATTTCCTTCGACACAGACCAAATAAATAATATCTCTATAAGTATAGATATTAGATCTCTAATTTCATCCATACTATTGCACTAGTCAAAATCGATAAACGTTACAAGACTTTCGGACACAACTCTGTCACTTCCGATCGATCAATAAACATTAGAAACAATTCGGTAAAGATGTCACAACCGATCAACCATGAAGTCTAACTTTATAATTTATTACTGTCATACCTGACAATGATATCTTAAAATATATATTACAAAATATCTGTCTTTTTTCACGACATGTAAAATTAATACCATGTTACATTTCAGTCGTAAAATTATGTTTTCTAAAAAATCGATTCGACTCTTGGAATGTGTGATATATATTTTAACATTGGTGCTTTCAGAGGAGGTGTCTTGAATCCTTTTTAATGTTCTTTAGTGACATGTTAACGAGTTTGATATGTCGTATTTTGTTATATTTCGTCAAATATACATTACAAATCGCTTGTTATGACAGTTATTTTGATAAGATAAAACTATGTAAAATCATTTTATTTTATTTAAAATATTACAATTGAGAACAAACACAAATAAAATTTTGTAGTCTTCTTATACGTATTTCACAACTACAGAAATAATATAGGATTGATCGATTCGTGCACTTCTCAAGTGAAAAGGGTCCAGAGTAGTGGGGGCCCTTCTCTAACGATGAATATTTTTCATATAATTTGAAGAAAGTTTTACGATTCGTCATTTCAAAACGTGTAAATAAGTTTTGTTTACTTTCACTTTTATTTTATTCCATTGCTTTTATTATCTTAAGGACTATGTTTTCGATTATCTGCTGATTTTTACAAGGCCCACTGTTGGGTAGTAAGAAAAGTCTCTGATGTCATAAATCCTCCTTTGCATTAACGAAATAAACCTTTCTTCAAGACTCTTCTCGGCCTAAAATACATAATAAATATGTAAGTATATATATAAAATCTGTTTTAAAATGTTTTAAAGTCATTTTTATTTATTTTGGGTGACGTACAAGTAAAGTTCATTCAGCTATTTTTTAATTATATCCCTGTAATCATAAAGGACGTATAGGAAATTTTTAAATTTTCATTTGTGTTTGTAACGCAATAAAATCTCGATACAGCACCCTTCTAAATAACCCCACTGTCGTAAAGCGTCAATAAATAATTGTAAACGGACCAACCCACAAGTATTAAATAGAGAAACTTTTACTATCTGTGAACTACTAAAAGTGCGATTTTACTAATTTATTCTATTTTATTCGATAGAAAAAGAAAAAATCGAATTCGTTTTATTAATTATTTATAATAAAAATTTAAAATTTTCATACAGTTTTAAGTCAAACGATGCGAAATAAATTTCATTTGTGTAATTACTGAAAATTAAAATCATTCGCGAACATTTCTTCCTATTGAGTGATTCGGATCATAAATGCGGAAAATATCTTGCAAAACTAATTTCTTAAATTAGTAAGAGGTTTTCAAGAAAGTATGAAATGATCGACATAAATTTACTTCAAGTTATTATCAAACTTGTTTCAGTTGATTATTTTTCCTTTAGTAAGGAAACTTCAAACAAAGTTTTATAAATAAAATTGATATTTACTATCGTCGTTATTTTGTTTATGTGATAATCGCTCAAGTAATTTTACTGAATAAAATTAAGTACAGTATCTTTCATTTAATTTTTGTAAGGTATACATTACAAATAACGGTTTATGCAGTTTACGAATTCCAGGAATTCAAAACAGCTTATGTTTTTCATAAATTATTTTCAGAAAAACGATTTGCGATTTGATTATTATTAAAAACCGTTTAAATAAGGCTAATTTACTTCCAATTTTATTTTATTCTATACTAAAAATTTAAGAGGTAAGATAAAAATTAATCTATTTTCTTTTTATTAACTTAAATATTGTATTTAATATTTACACAGAAAAATATAGATCCTAGTTCTCTACTGCTCTTTACAAAAGAACCCCCCACTATTGGACAGTAAGAATGACCCCAATACTTTAAATTCATTACTGTGAAATACTATATTTTATAAATTCTGTAAATACTGTAATATAGTTGCTAATGGCTGTTTGTTAATTTGGAATTAAAAATAATAACCTTACAAATAAATTAAACTAATTTAATCGTACAATTGATGTTAACAACAAAGGAATCAACGAAACGAATCGCACTATGTTATAATCATGTCCTTTAGAAATGTGCACCGAAGTAATTTAACTCTTATTTCCTATTTTCTAAAGACAAAATGATAAGTTTAGTAATATTTCTAATGAAGTTATTATTTTAGGTAAATTTATAATAGGTAACACAGCTTTATTATATCATATATTCACTTATAATGAAGCTGCATCCATAATTAAATTTAAAATTAAATAATATTCAAACCTATATTTTTCCGCAATACATCACATCAACTACAACTAGAAATATACGATATGTAACGTAATTTCACTATTTTCAATGGTTAATTAATAATTTCAATAGTTATTTAACAATAATAAATATATAATAATAGTTTACGTGTAATAGTAACATAACATATATAGTAAGATAATAGTAATACAGTTCCCTGTATGTAAGAAAATTACGAGCCTAAATTTAGGAATCCTATACAATAAATGCCGTCATAATATCCTGTTTTGTAAGAACTACGCCGATTCAAGTCTAGATAAACAGAAGGTCGAACAATGGGTCAACAGTCTGCTTCTGTAAAAAAATTCTTCTTGCTACGGAAACCAACCAAAAATCGTTGCACAGGTCCCTGGCAACGACAGATTAAATTTAAAAAAAATAACCAAAGACTGAATGCCTTCCAAAGTTCAGATAAAGCCTTTAAAGGCTTCCAAAAAACACCAATTTTTTTCGGAGACTTTGACCTGTTAACGCTAAACACCATTAAATAAAGGTACAGAACAAAAACAATTGGTGGAATTTCGCGTTGGCTTCAAGCATTGATTAACACGAAATAATATTTATGTTGATTGATTTAATCAACGACTTAAAATGTGCACTCAATAAATATAAATTCACGCTAATTAAATAAATGAATATAGTTAAGAACGGGTTAAATGATGGGGAATGCACGTTATATCGTTACGTATAAGATTTATTATTTAATCTGAGAAAGTAGGGGTTTAATTAGTGCATTGCAATAAAGTTAAACTAGAAGTGTAAATAAAGTTGTCATTGAAGAAATCAAGCAATTGTTATCATCCAAATATGGCAACCACTTTATATAGCTGTTCCTTGATACTAATAGGCTTTATTGATCTTTTGCGATCGCATTTAGAAGTGGTTAATGTTACTAACACTAAACTCAACCGACTTTTACGATCTTCAACACATTTTATGTCGTTCATTTGTTGGCGAAATGTTATACTTCAATCGTTTATTATTTCATTTGTTCGAAGATCATATTCAGAGAGTTTATATAAAAAGATTTATTTTTATATCAATAGACTATCAATTAATTTTTAAGTCCTGGCGCAGATGGAAAGGATACCATCAAGACCATTTGACAAGGCCACACAGAAGGTACTCAAAATTTTATATAATTTCTAAATATTATTTTTTACAGTAAATTAAATTATAAAAAATATTATAAAAATTTATAATGCAAAAAAAATGTTCAATTATATAAATACATAAAATTAATGTATATAATAGACTACAATACAATACGTTTAATACGTATTATATATTGTCATAATATAATTAAAATATATAGTCAAACTTCGATATAGCATCATCCTAAATAACGGCACTCTTGATTTAGTATCAGTTTCAGAGTCGAATAAAACTGGCGATAAATCGAAGTTTGTTAAGTTTGTTGTATGTTATAAGTGTATTGTTTACTAGCAGACCCCGCCACGCCTTGTTGTGGCTCAAAATGTATCTATTATAAATGTATAACACTTCCCCCGTGGGGGAAAATTTTTCGAAAAATTTTTTCTTAGTGTACATTCTCTTGACGTACCCTATTAAAACGCAATCAAAAGCGCAAAAACCCGCATCTAAAATAGTATAATAGAAGCCAAGTTTTTCACAGTAAGCCTTAATCCTGTCCCTCTCCCCCGCGGGGGGAATATCGAAAAATCCCTTCTTAGTGTACATTCTGTTGACGTACCCTATTAAAATGCAATCAAAAATGCAAAAAACCGCATCTAAAATAGTATAAATAGAAGCAGAGTTCTTTACGGTAAGCCTTCTCCGTAAGGCTTACCGTAAAGAACTGTCCATCCCCCATGTTTAACGGAATAATATACAGCCTATGTCCATCCTGAAGTTCCATTCTAAATATTGGTGAAAAAATTTTTGAAATCGGATGAGTAGTTTTGGAGATTACCTGCTGCATCCAAACTTACATACAAACATACAATAATTACCTCTTTATTATATTAGTATAGATATAAGTTAATATATTAAATTTGTTTTTATATTATATAAGTTTTAAATATAAAACTAAAACATTATTTAATTCTGAAAGTACTATTATTTTAAAATGTTGAATAAATAAATAAATCCTTTTTAAAATAATTTTTAACTTAAAAATAAAAAAATATTTTCTGTTTAATTTACAAAATGATTTATTAATTTTTAAAGTTTGAAGTAATAAATTGTATTGGAAATTAAGTTTTAAATTATTATTTAAAATTTTATTTTATGTTTATAGTAAGAGTTAAATTAACATAAATTTTTATAATTATTTTTGCGTTTCTGTTAAAACTGAAGATACAAAAATTTTCATTGAAGACTTATTGAAGGTCTTCAATAAAATTTTAATGATCTACAATAAATCTGATGAAGATCAATGAGGATCCAACGAAGATCTAATGAAGATGAATAAAGATTTAATGAACAAAGACTATTAATGCCGATTTAATGATCTAGAAAAGAACTTTTCTTGAATTTTGAGTAAACAAAATTTTATAGCAAATACTTTAATTTTTGTTTTTATACATGATAGCCTTAAAAATATGATTTAAAATAAATAAATAAAATAAATGAATTAACGTATTGAACTGAATTGCTCATTTAATAAAATAAATAAACAAATAATGTTGCAAGCTATTCAATAATATTAAATTTAAAAACTTTTAAGGACATTAACTGAAATTGCCATCTTTATTTAGATTACGTAGATAAAACCGCCATCACATTTGCTAGAAGCATTGTTCAAACTACAATAAAAAATTGACAAAAATATTTTAGTTTTAAATATTTCAAACTCTTAAAAAGTTCACTTAAAATAAGAAAAAATATATATACTAAAATTTACTTTTGCAAAAATTAAGCGATCACTAGTCCATAAAGAAATTGACTTATTCAACAAAGAAATGGCTTAAGTTTCAAATGTCTGAAATGCAATTCATTAAATTCAAGTAGTTTAGCAATTTTCTGTGAATAAAATCAACTTATTATAATATACAAACATATTGTGTTTCACAAGTTCTGAAGAAACTAAAAAAAGGTAAAAGTCTCTGCATAATTCGTCCTTTTTTATATGACGGAATTAAATAAAATAGTTTGAAGAGAGTGACGATCTTTAGTTTTAAAGCTCTTCTCTGTCCCAATATGCAAATGATGTTAAAAATTTCTCTAATGACAGTATAATTTCAAAGATATATTATATACTGTATTGATAAAAACAATTGTTGGCCCTCTTCAAACTATTTTAGATTTCAAGATGTGAAAACGAACCAATTACGAACAGACGTTAACGCTTTTTTCTTATAGTTTTCCTTTAAAGTTTAGAAATTTTTGCTATAATTATAATTATACCATATTACAGTTAATCGTCTTCGCTAGTAATATATGATATTATATTTAATGAGTTAATTTTTACTTAATTTATATACATAAAACGCTGTATAATTCCAATTCTTTTTATTCTTTTAACAAGAATAAACTGGCTTATAAATAGACCAAGCATTTTTTAAATTAATTTTAACAATTATTTCTTAAAACTGTTTTCTAAATCCTTTATCAATACTTTCCAGGCTATTATTTATAGCATAGGGAAAATACAACGTTCGGTCGAAAAAATTACTTCCTTCCGAGGATTTTTACATTTTTGGACTCGGAGGACTTTGAAAAGTCAAAAATGCAAAAAAAATCGTGGGTTTTTTCTATATGTGTGAATGTTAGTGTATGTGGAGGGCACGATTTTATTCACCATCTTTAAAGCGTAATAATTTCTGTGCCTTTTGTCGAAAACTTCTGAAATTTTACAGGAAGGGTTATGTATTAGAGACATTAATTCTGTTCAATTTTGGTGGTTAAAGGTCGAGAAGGTGGGGAGATAGAGGGTGCTCATGTATCATTTCTCAATTGGGACAAAACTTAATGATGATTTTATTCGTTATTACTTAGCACTTACAGTTTTTTTATGAAAATCATCACTATCCTGAAAATTAAGTTCTTTGCCATTTTATAATAATTAATACTATAAAAAGATTTTTTTAAAATAAAATATCATACTAGATGGCACCACACACAATTTTAAATTCTTTTGCCGGGAAAGTTACGCAACTAGTTTTTAGATGTCTTAGTATTGCTCCCATTATTGTCTAAAAGTTTAAACTCAACTAATAAAATTTAATAACAATTCTAGAGTTTTTAAGAATGGCTCAAAAGTTACTTAACCGAATACATTTTAACCAGTTTTTAACCATTCTTAAAAAAACAAAATTATCTTAAAGTCAACTGACTTCTAAGCCAGTGCATATTAATTGTATTTAAATTCTAAATGTTGTTTAACTGAAAAATATTACTTGTTAAATGAAATTTAATTAGCATTTAAACGAAAATTTACGTCCTAGAAATAAATACATCTTTGTCCTTATTTCAATATAATAAAGGGCATGAAAACTCGTATTTAATAACAGAAATTTGATGAATTTCTAAATGAAGTTTTCAAAATCAAACTTTGTCAACTTGGTTATTAATTTGTTATTGATGTCGATTTACGATATTTAAGTAAATATTAATGAATTTTCCTAATAATTTAAACGATTTATTTTTGTTATCCATAATAATATAGGCTATATATAGAAAATTTAAAAAGAAAAAAAAACTTTTAGAATGTAAAACTTAGTATAGATTTTTATAATAAATATGGTTTCTTATTTTTCTCGATTAGGGTATATAAGAACTTAAGAAAAGTTATAATGTTTTTTTTTTTCTTTGTATATAATAAAAATATATCATAAGTGGGATAATACTTAATAACATAAATGTAATAAATTTTTATTTTATTTTTTGAAATTTAATCTTTTCAAAATGACTATTCTGTTCTTTATGTACGATATTTGAGTAAACATTAATGAATTTTACTAAAGTATCAAGTGATTCAATTAGTTTTTATCACAGACAATTTCTATACAATAGATACAAAATAAGACGATAAAAAATATATATATATTGTGAATTTTCAATAAAATTTTTGTTGGTTTTACAACTTTGAAGCTGTAAAAAGTAAGAAAATTTACGTAATCAGATACATTTACCTCTATATAACAAAAGACATGAAAATTAGGATGTTATTTAATAACACGATAAATTTTTAAATAAATTCTTAAAAGTTAACTTTGTTTAACTGATTATCGATCTATTCTTGATTCTACGTGTGATTTTTAAATAAATATATGATTGCCCAAAAGTCGGGTAACAAGGTTTCCTAAACGAAAGTTAGCAATATGTATGTCGAAGCATTGTAATATGTGTATTAAACAAGAAGAATCTCATTTTAAACAATTTTGCAAGTAATAAAAAAATTAAAATACTTTTAAAATAAAAAATAATACAAATTTTCAAAATAAACAGACACTTTCTTTTTATTTCTATAACTAGGAAGCTATTTTTCGTATTAAACAAAGAAATTTCTATTGATTTATATTTAAGTCTCCATGTTGTCGACGTTATGTAAATACATCAAAGAAGACATATAACCTGATAGAAAATGTAATTAAAATACATGTTCCCATTGCTCATTCGTGTAAAAATATAAATATTTTCCTACGTAAATCTATATAATCTCCATCTATCCGTAGATATTTAAGATAGAAATTTAGTGAGTGGAAAATTATTCCATTCGTCTTCATGTAAAAAATTCGAGAATAAGTTCTGAAATGAGTTCAAAATCCCGTTTTTCTTCGAATTTTATTTGAGACTGATTTCAAATATCAACAAAAGCTGATAATACCTGCATATTTATACGATACGAAATCGATTTTTTCTTGGGCTTTGTAAAGGATTTTACTTTTGGTATGGATGAATTGACACAAATCAATGTTTTATAGAGTTAGATGTATATTATACATAATCCAATAATACATATAACACGTAGAACCAATATAAAAAAAAGGTATATAGAGAGATAAAATAAAATTTAGGAAGCTTATTACTTACAATAAGTTGATTTTTTTATCTAAGATTAGATAAAAGTTTTTATTTCTTCTTCTTTTTTTTTTTTTCTTCTTTATTTTATTTTATTTTGGGATGAACTAAATTAGCTTCATTTCTATAAAATAAAAACTTGTTTTAATGAGTTTTTTTTAATAGAAAAAAAATTGTAAAATTGACTCTTCTTTAACTTTTTGTTTATAGAAATTTATAAATTAATGTGTATAAACATAATTAAATTATAAAACCATTACAGACAATTCGGTCCTTCATAACTGAAGAACCGACTACATAATTTTAGACATTTTTACGGGTTTTTAATTACTGTATTATGCTCTGTTTTCCATAAGAGAACATAACGAATACACGTCGAGGCCCGTGATTTTAAGGACTACTTTATGTATATTTACAGTTTGTTGGCCTCTGAAAGATTCGAACACACGTCGAGGCCCATAACAAATATTTCTGAGGCACTTATAAATGTAAGACTCAGGCCAAACGGTTCTGCTGGCTCTAGTAAAATAGGACTTAGCTGAGGAAAAATATTAAAATTAGTAGCTAAAATTGAATTTGTACCTTTAAAATATTTAGCTTGAAAAAACCTGAATAAAAATCTATCGGGGACTTTTAATTCTTATGAGAGGCCCTAATATTAGGTAAATTTGGTAGTTTTGACGTCCGTTTGATTGCTTAATATGAAGATTTAAAATTCTTTTTTCTGTTCTGATACTTGAAATAACTATAAAAAACGATCTGTTATGCCTTTAATACATTCTTATCTTTCTATAATATATATTTGTTAATTAAATGTTAGGATGTTTCATTTTTAAAAAATTTATTTTATTTCTTTATATTTTTTCTACATTTTTCATAACATTTAACATTTAAAATTAAAAATTAAAATATTTTATGTAGTACTGTTTTAAGTACTTTTAAACATTTATTTTCAAAATAATTTTATTTACTTTAATAATATATTCTTTAAAGTAAATAAAATTATTTTGCATATTTTTAAAAATACATAAGAAATTATCTTTTAATTAAAATTAAAGAAATAAATTTAAAAGTATAAAGTATCTTAATTAACTTCATTTAATATTTTAAAATGTTCGTTATAAATTTCCTGTGATGAAAAATTATTAAAATAAAATTTTCTTTGGAATAATTTAATTAATTAGAAATATTTACTTAAGTTTTAAATAATTACTTCAGAATAAATTATATTAATTTTTAAAATAGACTATAATATCTATTATATTCTTTTATCTGTAATCATTAATACATTTAAAGTTTTATCAAAAATACTTTTTAATTATTAATTTAATTAATATTTTTAAGCATTTCTTAAAAGTGAAAATTTATTTTAAATAATAGTAAATATAATAATTTTAACTAAAAACAAACCTTAAAATTTCTTTCAAAATTATAAAGGTTCTCTTAGATTACATTCCTTATAGTGTATGCAGGATATCCTGCAAATATGCTACCCTATATAAGCTATTTATATGAACAGTATAGAATATATATGGGTAAATGACTTTTTAGGACAAGTCAGTTTATTGTAAGCACACGGCGGAAAAAATTGATTAGGCAACGCCTGATGCTCAACACATCATACGTGAAGTTTGTAATTTCTTGATCTCAACATCTTCCACAAGCAAGGATCCACGAGAGCTGCAGGGGCTTAACATTGATATAAAAATTTTTTTAATTTATTTGTTCGAACTACAAAACGTTGTTTTTAAAATCATTTATGTGGTAAAATCTGTTTTATCGAGCCATTCGCAATACAATCGTCATGCGCTGTTAATAAAAGTTACTTACAATTATTCAAATATTTTTAATTTTTGAGTTAGCCCCACTTTTAGATTCTTCCGGATCCTCTACTGTCCACGAAAATAGAACGTCGTAATCATTTCAATCGCCAGACTTTACTCCATGATATATGAGGACTCATCAAGGATTGGGTATATCAGAAGAAATCTCAAGGTTTAGGAGAGGCATTTACCCGTGAAGAGTTCAACAACAGAGTTTTGTTCGTCTATTTGTCAATCCTAGTTTGTAGGATTGACAAATAAACAAATAATGAAATATGACAAATGGCTTGAGAATAATGGATCACATTTTCAACATGTTTTGAGATAAATTGATTCAGTTGTATTCATTAAGTTTAATTATTAACAGTAATAATTTATCATAATCAAACACTTTCGGTATACTGTCTTTTGCTCTATCTTATCTGTGTATAAAAATTCTCTATAACTTAAAATATATATAGCCTATAGGTCTACTTATTTATATAGAAGGATTAAGGTATAAGATGTAAGGTTCAAAGATATATATATATATGTAGCCTATATCATATACATGAGATGGAATACTATAAATGGAATATATGCAGGATGATATTCTAACGATATCCTAACTTAATTAGTATATACCCGAATGATTAATTCTTAATTTTACGCCAGTTTGCAGCGTTTAAAAAGTATTATTAACTATTTTCAATATTGTAAAATAATCAAGAAAGGATAAAAATAAACTTATCAAGAAAATCGATAGAAGAAAATTTATTAGAAAAGCCGAAAACACTGATAAAATTGAAGAATGTATTTTTAAAAATAGCTAAAGGTGAAAAGTAATACGCTTGTAGAAAACTGCATTTTAGGTAATTGCCTCAGGCTTTTAAGTACTTGTAAAGAAAACTGAAATATTTGTTGAGTGAAGCAAAAGATTTAATCAACTTTATATTAATTCTACTAAATATGTATTCAATAAACACAAAATTTTTTTTTTTTTTCGAAAATCAATTTGGTGTGATTAAATATGTAATATGGAAATTTTCGAAATAGATAAAATCGACAAACAAAAAACCCAATTACTAATGAAAACGTTGTTAAAAATAAACATAATTAAATTATAAAACCATTACAGACAATTCGGTCCTTCATAACTGAAGAACCGACTACATAATTTTAGACATTTTTACGGGTTTTTAATTACTGTATTATGCTCTGTTTTCCATAAGAGAACATAACGAATACACGTCGAGGCCCGTGATTTTAAGGACTACTTTATGTATATTTACAGTTTGTTGGCCTCTGAAAGATTCGAACACACGTCGANATTTGCTATATTTTAACAGGATTATTTAAATCAAAAACGAAAAATAAGTTTTAATATATTCCCGCTTTACGACCATACAGTTCACAATCCTCGTTTTACGACTGATACAAATATTTTTCTGTAACTATAAAACATAAATTTAAATATTACATTTTTTATTAGTCATGTATGTGCGGTGTTATATAGTTAAAACGGTATATTTCAAGAACACAAACTCAATATATAGCACTGACTACGGGAAAAGGAAAACTCGCTTTACGACGCTTGCTTAAAGACAGTTTCCGGCTACCAGTTCGGTCATGTTATATTTTCTTTATATGTAATTCATAATATTTTGGAAATTTATTTAAATTCCCTTTATTAATGTATAGATTAAAGTTAAAAATTAAATTAAATACGATTCGAAAAAGACTAATAAGTTTATTATTAGAGAATTAAAAAAATTGTTTACTGATACAAAAATAAAGGAAAATTGATTGTGAAATAATAATAATAATAAGAAGAAGAAGAAGAAGAAGAAGAAATAAAGATTTATCGTTTCTAATAATGAAAAATAGTTTGTTCATCTCCGAAAAAGTTATAGCTTGAAATAATGTATCAGCACTTTAAAAATATACAGCCTGTGAAATCTCTATATGTAACCTCAAAAATTTAATATAAGCAGCTAGATGTTAAATTGAAATTAAGTTTACCTTATATTTTAATTTATAGAACTCAATTTTTTTAATGTGCTCAAAAGAACACAAACCAAATATATTCTTCAATTTTATATTAAAAATGTAAAGAAAAATCGCTAAAAATATTCGTAATTAAATAACAAATACAAATCTTTAAGTCCTCGTGATTAGTCTTTAACAACAACAAAACAGTTCTACATTGGTTAAGGCAGTGAAACTTTTACGTCAATCTGATGTCATTATATCATGTTTGCGGTTAGAAATGATAAAAAGTAACGTGAAATTTACACTTTACATTCAGTACGTGAACACTTGATGTTACCTTCTAACTCTAATTCTTGATCCTTGATTGTAAATATGGACATAAGAGAAGCATCCTTTCGGGTTCTTCATAGGCCAATAATGAGGCCGCTTGTTAGATACGTGTCCCAACATATCCAGAACAGATAGTAGGCCTATGTGAAAAATTCTTAAGGTTGAAGAACTCTGGCCTTTCAAAGCAACAGGCCTATCTATCTATACCTTTGTCAGTTTGGGGATTCAGACTCCTCTATGTCTTCTGATGTGACACTTTGGTTAATCGCATTTCTTTTTAACTCTTTTTAAGCACTTGAAATTATATAAATTAATCTTCAAGATTTCATAATTTAAATTTTATCATACTGTTGTCTGCTTGGACCTCAACTTAGCTTTCCCTTTCTATCAACTGCCTTGATAATTTTACATATAGCCTACTATTTAAGAGAGAAGGGCCTTAAAAAAGACGATTCATGATCTTATGTTTGGATGTTAAAATAAAAATCGTAAAAACTCTAAAATTTGTTTGTCTTCTAATTGAGAATAAAAAAGTAATTTTTTAAAGTAATATTCGTATATAAGCAATGATTACGATCGTTTTTATGGGATAGGGAGTTCGAAAATGGTAAAAATTATGCTTACATAACACTTGAAACTCCTCCTTTCAGTTTTAACTTTCAAGTAAATAAATATTGCAATTTTATTCTTTAAAATTTTATATCATTTTCATTACATTCTACACAGATTCAACTGTAAAATCTTTTTTTAAACAAAGTAATAAAAACTGTCACATTTACTATTAAGATCAGAATAAAAGCAATTTTTAACTTTACATTAATTTTATTTTCTTCTATTTGTATAGTTATCATGAGCTTATTTATTTATTAGAAGAAATAAGACTAAAAGTTTTAAGAGAGTATTTTTACTCGAAAACATTTTATAATAACAATGAATGTTTACATTATTCTTTTCATTTTGACTTACTAAAATTGAAAAATCTATAAAGAGATTATTAATTTTATTTATTTTTGTTAAAAACTTTTCTTTTTGATTTTCAATATATAATAAATTACATTAATAAATATCTTATTTTTAAATTCAGTAGACTTCGCTTTACGACCACCCCTTTATGATCCTTTTCTAAAACTGATATAAATTTATTATAATTCTATAAAATTCCCTACTTAAATGTTTTATTTCATGCTTATTTTGTGAGATATAATGTAATTAAAACTATATTACCAGGAACGTAATCTCAATTCATGACACTGAACCTGTAGGAAATCGTTGATTCGCTTTACGACGTCTGGCTTTAATGGTTTTTGCAAGAGCAAATTAGTTGTGAAAGACGAACAAACTATACGTTCATTATTAATGTAATCTAATTAAGATATTTAATCTAATATATTTCGCCTGTTTTTAATATTATTGTACAACTGTAAATTACAATACACAGAGTGATCCAGAACTTCGACGTAGCAACCGTAGCATTCGTTTGTAAATAAATGCGTATTAATAATAAATGCATGCATACAAAACCAGAAAATATAAACTAAATTAAAGAGAAAAAATTCAGTTTGCCATTGCATAAAAAAGTAAAGAAAATTTTACATTCTTAACACTGTAAATGGCTGCTATGTCAAAAGACTTCCCGGTATATAGATTTACATTATAAGATATATTTTGAGAGATTGGATAAATTATTAAATTTATCTGAATATATTCTCTAAAAGTACATTAATTAAACAACATTTTATACAAAAATAAACAAAAAACTAAGTAATAAAAATTAATTATATATTATTGAACGAAAAATATGTATACACGTGTACTTAAAGAAAACAAAAAAGTACCTCATTAATTTAAATTTTGAAAAATAATAAATAGAATATATCTTATATATATCAAATTAAAATTTATGATTAAGAAAAATTATCCAAAACTCAAGTTTTCTTATTTATTATAACATTTATTATCATTTAAACAAAATTATTTATTAAGAAATAAAAAAACATTTACAGGAAAATAGATTTTTTTTGCTTCAATTTATTCATCTTTTATCATAAAATTCTTTCTAAAATTGTTTTATGCTATTTTACAGAATATTTTAGTAGAAATAATTTTATAATATTCTAATAAAATAATCTACAAATTTTATTCTCGTCTCTTTTATTATTTACATTACCTTATACTGTATTATACTTTATTCTATGAAATAATGTTTTGTAATCATTTATACTTAAATAATTACTGAAAAGCAATAAATATTCTAAAATAGAATCTTTGAATTGTTTATAAAATTACTTATAATATTTTACAAGATATATTAGAATTATACTATAGTTATGAGAAGTTTTATAGAATTTAGACTACTTTATAGAACGTTATGGTATAATATAAGTAGTGTAATATTCATAAAATATTATACTACTTATAGAACTATATAATGTAATTTATGATCAGTGATATTTGGAATTACAATACTACTGTTTTTTGTCTGTGAAGCATTACTTGTATATCCAGATGGGGGAAGTGATTTCTAAGTCAATAAATAAGACTGATTGATTGAATTTATACTACTCTACAGTAATTATTTTAGTATAAATAATCATAATTCTAGATTAAAAGTCTAGAATAATATTCCGGAATCGAAAATACTTAGGTTTACTTTAACCTACAGTAAATCATTTTCGACCAAATACAGAACTATTTAACATAATTTCAATAGCCATTAACTTGTGATAAAATTTTATGACTTGGAGAAAGCATAATATTTTATGAATTACAACACGCACTAATCTCATTTAACCATATTTATATACGTGTAAACCAATTATACAGTAATTAATTACTGTTATCACTAGCTGAATTATTTAAATTACTCTTTGCTAACTGTTAAATTCAAACTGAAACAGAAGCCCATGAAAATACTTGGTTTATCTCTATACTAGGCAACTTATACTGATTTATTTCTGTATCTTATTGCTGATCTTTTTAAATCTTTTAAAATAGTTTATACTAATTGAAATTATACCATTCTAATTTGTATTCAGAAAACAATAACAAATTTTAAATATAATAATATTCCTGAAACATTTTCAATATGGTCTATATAGGAATATGTCAAGAGTTTAGGAATAAGGGATATTTAGGACCCTTACACACCTGTCAAAACAAAAATGATTAAGTTCTTTGTCCTCACCTGGTCTCCTAGTAATCTCAAGCGACCCATACTGAAGATCCATAGTGGAATCTCTCCACTGTGGGCTATCAGTTTATTATGAGTCCTTACATAATAAATCAAAATTTTTCACAATTTTAAAAATCTTATAGGTCCCTAATGCTTATGGGTGACCTTGATTTTCGATTCTATGCTAGTGCTATTGTCAAATACCACATATAATCGTCATTTTTTATATATTTTTATGAAACAATATTAGAAAATGATATTATAATCTTTTTAAAATTATTTTTGAAAAATAATGTAAAATTTATTCTAAAACTTAATATATTTTAATCTAATAAATGGCAAATGTAAAACAAAATTAATATTTTTAAAATTTTTTTTCTTTGAAACATCGATAAAAACAAGCATCTTAAATAATCGCTTAAACAGATTTTATTGTATTACATTCCTGTATTAAAATCACTAAAAATGATAATAATTTGGCTTTAATTCAACTCAAGATGATTGATAATATCTTAATAAAAGAATAAAGAAAAGATAAAGTTTTTTTTATTTAATCCTTAATAAGATTTTTTAAATTTGTATCTTTTTCGTTTTATTAATGACCAATTTATTTTTATCTTTGAACTTTATCATAAACTACAAAATTATTTTACATTCAATGAGAAATAAGCAACGTTATATAAATATTTAAAAAGTTTATTAAACTGAATTATTTATTTTTAATTGCACTTATTAAAAATACAATTAATTCGATTTTTTGTTTAACCACTGCAAAACACAGCATACAGCTACAGTATGTCTCAGACAGGTATGTAAATGATTACAGTTGTGGCTCGATTGCACGTCATGTAATACCATCAGACTGCATTCAAATTGCTACCTCAGTATCTTATAAAAAGACGCAAAGGTTGGTTCACTGTGTTTAGAATTTTCAGTGTATCCATTGTTTGGAAATCTTCGAACACCAAGAATGCTGATAGGACGCGGTAAAAATCATTATGCATAGCTGACAGAAAACGGAAAAGTATTGGAATCGTGTCAAATTTGACCCTCCAAGTTTTTTTGTTTTTTTTTTTTTGCAAATCTACACGTTTGGAGACCTCCCGAACCCCTAAAAAAAGTCAATAAAAGGGGGAAAATTCGCGCCAGTGTGTGTGTTGGCGTCTAATTTGTTTAATTTGTTTATTTTCTATTCTGAGATATTGTTTAATATCTCAGAATGTGTAAAGTTTAAGAAACGAAATGTGCACTGTAGCTTGCGTATAAAGGGGCATTAATACTATTAAATTTTGGTTCTTAATTAAAGGTCTACAGGGCGAAGACATAAAAGTGGTCGTGTATCATATCTCCTAATGAATATTTTACTCGTTATTAGCGTTCAAAATTTAAAAAAATAAAATAAAACTCGTCTCTACCCTCGAAGTAAGCTTTTTTTGCCATTTTATAATAGTACAGTAAAACCCGTTAAGATGTCCTCGCCTAAGATGTTAGAATGTGTACGGGACATGATTCAGTTCAACCACTTTGACGCTTAATAACTAACTCCTGTGTTAAACCATCTGACTCCGATTCTGACCACTCTGACCACAAAAATTAGACTTCAAACAGGGTGAACAAAATCATGCCCCCCTACACACAGTCTAACATCCACACATATAGAAAAAACCTCGAATCTTTTGCATATCTCGAAATTTTAAGGTGTCCTGAGTCCAAAAATGTTAAAATTTGGGAGGAGTCAGTTTTGACCGAGCGCTACGCTTTTCTTCTGTTGTATATAACAGCCGGAAAAGTAAAAATTATCGAATACATATTTATATAGGCCTATTACTATGAGAAGTCTTTTAGCCTTGGAATATCTACGTTCTATCTTTATTAGAACTCTATTTATTGAATCTTTTATTCTGAGGTCACGTGATGACATCAGAATTTCCGGGTCTCTTTCGGTATTGTATAAGTCCGTCCCTGGTCGGAGTCGGAGTCGGATGGTAAGAAAAAGTCGGAGTCGGAGTCGTAGTCGGAGTTGGAGTCGGTAGATTTTTACGCGACTCCACAGCCCTGAATGGAACCCTATCAAAATGTTAACATATTTAGATTTGAACTAAACAAGCAGAAACTATTAATCTATAGATTTTTAAATTATGTTTTCTAAAGAAAAAGTGTCAGGTAAAGTAGAAATAACGGTTAAAAATTAGAAATAATTTAACACTTCACAATTTGGAAAAGTATGAATTTTTCTTTATTCAAATAGCATCTCATTTATATTCAGACATTTATTTAATCCCATTACATAATTTATTCGAACATCTACTAACATTGTAAGTGTAATTGACGCACAAGCTCTTTGTATTTTCTCTCATACCTTCTTTGGTTGTTATAAATGCGAATAACGTATCCGCACTAGGGTTTCTGAAACGGGATTCCGGGATCCCGGGATCCCGGTTGTAATTTTAACCCGGGAAATATCCCGGGAAATTTTTCTTATCCCGGGAAATCCCGCAAATTTTTTAAAAATTCACTTTTTTTCTTATTTTGTGTTAAGGTTAAGGAGTTTTGCAAATAGAAAGCATAATTAACTCATTCACTGTCAGAATACATTTGTATTTATTAATTTTAAACCTACCTACTAGTTTTTTTTAAATTTTTGCTCGTTATAGCATGTCACAAATGGTCAATAATCAATATATAGCTTATTTGTGGCATGACTATAAAAATTCTTTACTTGTCGGAACCTGTAATATCTGGAATAATTGTGCTTACGCTGTCTTGAGTTTTAACCATGCCCAGTAGCTTCAATAAATGCCTGACGCCAGATTGTGCAAATTGGGCAAGGATACAAACGAGTACAAAGTCTGCAAGTATGAAGTTTTTCTTCATAAACCTGATTATTAAAGCCAAATGAATTGCCGAATTATCGAGCTCTAAGCTTGATGCCGCTATTAAAGCAGCCAAGGTAGACAAATCAAGAATACTAGAGAGCGAAAGAAGTACTACAATCTCGAAAACGAACTCGAAAGCTTCCAGGCTACAGGTGAAAAAACACATAATATCTGTCTTCTCTTAAATGCATTAAACACTATTCCAATCACATCAATTGAATCGGAAAGGGCATTCTCGGTGGCAAGACTTTTCATTACTAAAATAAGAATTAGAGTGAGTTATCGGAGTATTGACCATCTTTGCTTTTTAAAATCTTATAAAAGTTTGCAATATTTTGTATTATATTTTATTTAAAAAACGAAAATTACCTTCTAAATTAGAAGTTCATTTTTTTAATTTTTAACTCAATTCAAAACATTTTTTTTGTTGTTGTTGTATGCAGTTTCCAGCAAACTTTAATTAATTTTTTTCTATTTGTGAAAATTTCTACGTTATTTAAAGGTAATTTTTATTATAGGCCTATAGACCTAACACAGCATTATTAATATGATTTTGGAGGTTACAAAACTTTAAAATTACTTTAAAAAATGGAAAATAATTATATCATTTGATTTCAAGATATTTTGTATACCTTAAAAATAATTAATTCTATCCCGGGATTTCCCGGGATCCCGGGAAACAGTTCACTTTTATCCCGGGATCCCGGGACAAGCAAAATACCGGGAAATGAGAAACCCTAATCCGCACAAAAATAATCCGAAGATGTGATGAACGAGGAGACCATTGAACAGATCCACAACGTTTAATCCATCACTGTTCGAATTGTGAATTTAACAAAATGCCTGTTTTATAGGAAAATGTGAGGATGCTCCATCATGTTGGAACTGCATGAATTGTCTTACACTTAAAGTAATGCCTAACAGCGAAGGAAGTTTTTCTTTAAAAACTTATGCGTCGTTTGTTAAGGTTTCTTCGGAAAAAAATCCAATAATGAACTCTCTTAAAATAACATACCAGACAACTTTGCATAATGAGACTAAATAAATATCTGAATGTAAATGGAATACTATTTGAATAAAGGAAAATTCATAAAGTTTTTTCAAAACGATTTCTGTACTAATTTGTTAACTGTGTTAACTGTTACTTTTACTTTACACGACGCTTCTACTTGAGAAAATGTAATTTAAGAAAAAACACTAGTATGCTGCAAAAGTAATGCTAATATGCTACAAAAGTACAATACCACAGCAAATCCGGATTAACAAATGTTACTTTTTGGAGTAGAATTCAAATATATTAACAGTTTGATAGGATTCCATTTGAAATTTCGAAGTTGGCCTCACCCATCTCACGGGGATTACATGGGAGTTCTTTACCTGATTTAATAGCGCCTTTCTTAGCTTGAACTCTGACGTGAAAATTATTTCTAATCATCAATCGATTAACGGGATATTGAACTGTAACACTTTATTTGGGTCATTCCTGTGTGAATCTAATAAATATAATTTAAAATAAAATTACATATAGGCCTACAATAGTAAGAAAGTTTAAGGTTATGTATTAAACTAAAAACTAATTACAAAATATTCAATATCCCAATTTGTGTTCTTTACTGACAACATAGGTACTAAACTCATAATAATATGGTTCCTACAAATAGCGGAAGATCTTGCGGGAGGAAGAAAAGATAAAGACGGAATTACACAGTTTATAGGAACGGTTTTCATCTTTAACAATAGTGGAATACCATAGGGAAGGAAACAACAGTAAAACTTCTCTAATTTAAATGCTAGTATGCTACAAAAGTGCAAGTACAAAAGTAACTTATGTCTAGTTTAGAAAGTGTCACGGATAGATGGAACGAAGGAAAATATAAACAAAATATAAACTGTTGTAGGTTATGTATTAATGATAGATATATTTCATATGATCTTTTAGAACGTTTTATTATGCTTTTCGTATCACACGAAAGTTTAAAATTCAGCGTTTCTCAAAGTGGGCGATAACGCCCCCTTGTGGGCGCTGGAGGCTTTCAGGGGGGCAGTAGAAGGCTCAAAGAGAATTGGGGGGCGTTAAGGAAATATAGAGGGGCGACGGCAGACAAATTCTATATATAAAAATTTGACGGAATATATATGTTAGGCCAGGAACACACATGCGTAAAATTGTGTGGCAGAAAACTGAATCAGAAATCAGCTTTCAGTTCAGTTTCTGTTTTACGCTTTTATGCCAGAACACACATACGTAAAAATTCTGGCCGAATAGGAAACACCACTGCCACCAACAGTGCTAATTTTATTAATTTTTTACTCTCATAAAGGCTATCTATCCCTTTGTACCTTCCATTTTTTCTCCACTTCCTCTGCTATAATATAGAAAATTTAAATTAATAGACTCGTATTCCAAATTCAAATAAAGAACGTGTGATATAAATACTAGGCCTATATATCGATTCTACTAGACTTACCTGTTATTTGAAATTTAACACCTGTAGCCATCCATAAACGTTGTTTAAATACAGTGTCTTTATACATGACACTGATTTGGTCGAACGGATTCAATAAACTCCTCTATTTCATTTATTTTTCGTTTTTTCGAGACCATCACAATTGTAGGGTTAACCCTCATTGCCGCCATTGTTAGAATAAAAACCACGTGTCTACTTCGACGTCACAGGAAAGACTTCTCTTTATTGGAGGAATTTTGGCGTAAAAATTTTTCGGCGTAAAAAGTAGAGACATGCTCTACTCTATTTTCAGTTTTGTTTCAGCCAAAATTTCAGAAAAATTTTTACGTTTTCTGTTTTATGCTAGATTTTACGCCGAATTTTACGCATGTGTGTTCCTGGCCTAA
>NW_019384848.1:251900-262095 GCF_000671375.1 Centruroides sculpturatus
CGGTGACCAAAGGCAAAATTGGGGCTGATAAGAGGAAACATTGCGTTTAATGGTTTCCAGATGATGAGAACAATGTATAGTAAGGGCACAAAGTGTGAGATTCATAGAAAAGTTTTCCTAAGAATATTTCCAATCCTTTTCTCACACAAGAGAAAATGGGTTAGAGGGCGTTGGGTATAACTTTATGGAACAAAGGGAGTGGTGGATCGAAAAAGTTTGAGAATCACTTTAAATGTTTTTTAGTATTTAAATTTATTGTTTTTCTTTATGTCCTTTTATACTATGGATGTTTGCGTGTTCCTATTAAAAGCGTCCAATTTAGAGGAATGTATAAGATTCAAAAATATTTAACTTGAAAGATTTTACTATATTAAATTAAATACTCCTAATAAAAATTTAAAAGTGTATACGATTTTTTGATCTCTTATAATTCATAATTCAAAATCAGAAATGTGTTAGGACCCGTATCAAAATATCGGTAAAATAAATTCATAAAACAAAGTCATTTCTATTTTACTAATGCATGTTTTAGTAAAAGATGAAGTACAATTTCAACGAGCAATTATTTATTGTGACATTGTCACAATGCCGGGCTGCAATTTTTAATCATATATTTTTAATTTATTTAATTTAAAATATATTTTCTCCACCTCAAATTAGTCCCTGTACAGTACATCATACTTTTCCTTTAACAATAGAATCGTGTTGGTCATCTATTAATTGCATTCAGGAAAAATTTTTGAATTGAAATAACACGAAGTTTTGTATCCGAAGAACGTATATAGTTAATCGGGGCTTCCAGTTCTTAACGTTTCCACGTCTGGTCTTGTTTTTCATATGTCTAACTCCGTTTTTGAGATTAAGGAAAGACAGACAGACGGACGACAGTGGGAATTTATAGGTCTACAATTTTTCAAATTGCAGTCCAATGACATAAACACAAGTTTAAAAGTATTTTAAGATAATTATTTGAATAGAAATTTTGAGTAAAAAATTCATGAGGCAATTTTCTAGAAAATTGCCTCATGAATTTTTTACCTAGAATAATTTTTATATAATAGAAAATTTTATATTTCCGGTTACTAAGTTCAAGACGCAGGAATTGGAAAAACGATCTATCGAAAAAGAATAAATGATTCAGAATTAAATTTAGGAATTATATTCACAAATTTAGCTTTGAATATTTTATTAAAATATTTCCTTTTGGATGCTTTCGGGGTGTTTTCGTCATTTTTTTCGAGATGAATTAACAATAGCCCTGTTTGTTTGTGAAGTTTTTAAAAATAATAATTTTATGTAATATTGGCAAGAAAATTCCAAATTTTATAAACAGCTTTTACTGATTTTTTTCAATCTGAAACAATGATTTTCGATTGTAGACATTGATTATATATCTTGTTGGAAGTGACTTCAATAATCAATATCTTTTTGAGTTAGCTGCAAGACCGCGTAGTAAATTACTGTACAATTATTATAAGGAATATTATATATTTTTGTGAATATTTATGAATAGTTTGGTTGAGGATGGATTCTTTGATGCCTTTGAAGATTGATATTCTGAATCATCATTCCTTGATGTCTTGAAATACAGTATAATATTCTGCAACATTGTTCATGAGCTGTTGAAGACTAATATTCTTTAATCTGGACATTGTTCTTTGATCTATTAAAATTCAATCTTCTGAGACAGAAGTACTTCTCTTTTTCTTCACATTAGTCAATCTCAATATGGGCAATGAGCAAATTTTGAGGATAATAGTTAAATGGTTTCTTAAATAAGAAAATTGATATTAATGTAAAAAAATCAAAAAAACAAATTCTACTACTCGTCAGTTCTGATAAACAAATTTCGAATTCTTATAGAAAACTTAATGAACATTTTTCTTAGACAGAAGAATAGCGCTATACTGTATATCAGTAGCGATATTCGTAATATAAACACGAAAAATAAACACGCAAAATGATAATTTAATAAATGATGATAAATAAAAAGTAATATCAATTTATAGATCATATGACAATACAGAAGAAAGACTAAAAATTTAATTTAAAATAATATTCCTTATGGCATGTTATCATTATATTAAAGCTATTAAATTATAGCAATCAAGAAAAACACTTTCAGTATTATTATAAGAAGTAAATATATATTTTAAGACAAAAACATTCTTATTCCAAACATTTATATTTCAATTCTCTTCTCAAATTACGTTTGGTCGTTATTTTATATATATATAAACGTTTTCAATTTGAAAATCTATTTGAGTTTATCAAAGAAAAAATTGTATTTTAGAAATCTATTGAGATTAATATGTGATATTTAATAGTAATGAATTCACAGATTTTATGGTTTAAAGTAAAACAGCTTAAGATTTTTAACAATATCAATTAATTTAAATTTAAGCTAGCTGATATTGATCAAATGGAATGTACTAAAAGTATCTTTAACTCTTGCTTTTTGTATGCTTTAATTATAATTAATATTATTTTTCCGAAGATTAATCACAAAACGTCATTAAGCAGTCAAAATAGATAATATATATAGTGTCTATACTTAGACTTCGTTCGATGTATCTTCTTAAGATTCCAAATTCCTGAAACAATTGTACTCTTGTTTTAAGCATATTTATTTCTATAATTTATTTAATGATTTTTAGTTTAAATCAAAAATTATGACAATACTAAATAATTCTTTAGGCTATTTAAAAGCTTTCAGTTTATAAAATTTTAGAGAATTGCTTAAGGAAGCTTGCAATACTCTATTTTGAGAAGGCCGTCCCTCTTCTAAAATAAGCCCACCATCGGTCGAGGGATAAAACCATTCAACTCTGATGAACGGGTTGGTGAGGCGTAAACCCGCCTCACCAACCCGTTTCTGGGTTTATTCACTTTTCTAACAACTAAATAGGGATCAGTTTCCCAAAAAAAAAGTCATCCCGGGAGACATCCCCTTGACAGATCATCCGCGTATTGCGTTGCCGTATCCAACAAATCTTCCCCATTTCATAATAGGGCAAGACTATTTCGTTGAAATAATCTTGGCCTATTATGATTCGTGAGTGATCTGGGTGACTTTTATGCTTCATTTCTAAGTATGGTTTGAATGTCTTTGTGTCTATTAACTTTTCTCTTTCTTTTATATTTTTCCGGTTGTTATATATGAGGAAAAGTATGAAGATCGGTCAAAAAATGACCATCCAAGATTTTTACATTTTGGATTCAAGACACCTTGAAACGTCGAGAAATGTAAAAAAAAAAAATCGGGTTTTTTCTGTATGTATGGATGTTAGCAGGGCCAAATTAAAATGAAATTAATTTAAAGAAATTTTTTCTTATTTAGTATATAAATAAAATATACATGTATGTGTATATAAAAGTTAATTTAACTGTTCATATTTAAATTAATAACGTGCGCATCTTTTACTCTATTTTAATTTTTTTTTTTTTTTGATTCCGTCAATAATTAAACATTGGTGTGAAGTAATGCTTTAAGATTAACGGTACGGAAATAAAGGCCTATTCAACATGAAAATTACGTATAAACAAAACTTTGTATTTAAAATACAGAAGATACAGAAAAATTAATTTAAATTAAATAGAACCTTGTACAGTACTTATGTTATTTAATGCAATCATTCACAATGAGTTACGTAAGTGTAATCTTAACTTACAAGTTATTCTTACGGTTAAGTTTAACATAAATAAAGCTTAGTGTTTGTAAACTTTAAAAGTCTACAAACTCCAAGTTTTTATGCTTTTTACGTGATTCAAAACAAGAAACAATCGTAGTGGTTACGGAATTCTCACTGATGAAATTTTCTCTGGTTCAACGGATAAATCCCCCATCACCTGTTGCTTGCCCTTTTAAGTTTTCTGATACAAAACACTTAACTGTATGCTTCAGCATTGTTTATATCCATAAACTGCACAGCTCTACTAACGTTTTATCATCAGTCATCATGCAAATATCAATCTGTTCCATCGCCGATCATAAATTTAAAAAATATTAAAAAATAAAATTCAAATATAATTTACACTATCGGCCGCCTTAGGAATTTGGCCGCCTGTGTGCATGTACTGCATACTTATCAGAACCAGCCCTGGATGTTAGTGTATGTGGGCACGATTTTATTCCTCTTAGAAGCATAATAACTCCTGTGATTTTTATCGAAAAATTCTGAAAGTTTGCAGGAAAGTTTGTTTATTAGGGGGGTTGGTGCTATTAAATTTTGGTGATTAAAAGTCGAAGAGTTTGGGGAGATAAAAGGAGTCGTTTGTATCTCCAGTAGGATTGGACTTAATGACGATTTTACTCGTTATTAGCATTTACAATTTTTTTTTTTTTATAAAACTTATCCCTACCCTCAAAATTAAGCTTTTTGTCATTTTATAATTAAAAATATAATAAGTTTTTTAAAAAAATATAATAACTAATGTTGCCACCAAAATTTTAAATGTTGCCGAGAAAGTTCAGCAACTCGTTGCTGGATTTTCTAGACTCAAGGTGTAAATGGAAACTCTGGGAGTTTCGCTTTTCTTCTAAGCTAATGTAGAATGATTTATAATAAATTCATCTGTATTGTTTTTCGGAGAACACGACTAAAGGCCATAATTTCCATGTGAATAGTGGAAGCAAGGACAGACAATTGTGAACAAGATTATGTTATTATCTGGCACTCCGCGAAAACGCTGACCTAGTTAGATAGGAAAAATCAAGAGGGGAGTCAATTTTATTTAAAGTTTAAATCAAAACGGATGTTTCTAAAGAATTTTATTGAGTGTTTTATAATGTGACGCACAGCACTGTCATAAATCATATAGCGTTAAGCAGATTGATAAGTTTAAACTCTAAAAGCATTTCTATAATGTACTGTAACTTGTAACAGTTCATAACCAATAAAGCTCTACCAAAATTATCTATTTTGTTCAAAATAGATAATTTTGGTAAAACTTTAAAAGTTTTACCATTAAATAATTATTTGGACTTTTGTCCAAATAATTATTTAATGCTAAAATTGTAATTTAATATGATGCGTCTTGTTTAAATGTTAGATGATAATAATTTACGAAATGTCTGTGATTATTTAACTAAAGAATTAAATGTTGTCCTCTAATTTACAGTCTACATAAGTTATAATTGTAATATTACAAATATAATTATCTAAAATTAAAACAAAAAATAGTTTACGTAACATTTAAATATTTTTAATTTAATAATATTTTACTGTAAAACACTTTTTAAAAATATGTCGTATACTATTTCTTTTAATACTGGAAATCTAGTATTGCACTATCTGATAAATGTTTTGAAAACTCTATTTATAATTTATATGTATTTTTAAAGTATTTTACACACTTCCGAAGGTACTATACAAATAACACTATTTTGAGCAGAATGTCCTTGAATTAGCATTTCAGAATCGCTTCCAACATTGAAAGTCTATCATTCTAGCATTCATTTTCATGTTCTTTCCTCTGAAAGTTCCATGTTTTTCTAATACTCTGCATCTATCTTTTTCTAATGCTTCTTTAATTTGTCTTTTCTAAATTTATTTTTTAGTCCCTCGCTATCTATATTTTGCACTCTATTTTTTGTTTTATCGGTACATTTTTATTTAATTAGTTATCATTCAAATAATAGCCAATTTAAATTATTTAAATTTTCTTAAATAATAAAGGTTCAAAAAATATCAACCTGGGTGATCAATTAATTATATTTATTTATTCAATAATAATTGGACCTTAAGCAGCGGCCCCCGCAGACTAAAAAAAAAGGGGACACAAGCTATAAAAAACAATTGGCCTCCGCAGACAATTGAACACATTGTTCATCGCCTTCGGGTTTCACATCTTTAGAATGGAGGCCACATTGAACAATTTCTCCTGCATCGATAAGGTATTTGCACAGCGTGAGTGTCTTATACAAATAAATGTTTGTTGCTTGCAGCGCCAAAAGTACCGTAGTAGTGAGTTTTGATACTTTTTCTTACATATCTTTCCCGTGTCCTAAAATGTCACGGTATCAGAACTGGTTGTGTTTTCCCTGATAAGCATCTTTCTAGACAGCTTTAAATAGGGATACTTTAATTAATTACGATCGTCTGTTATAGTCTATCTCGATTAACTGATTTAGCATTCTGCATACTTAGATTCCCAGTTAAGTTTCTACCATTTTCAGTTCTTGTTAATGAAGACCATCGGTTTAATATTTAATTAATTTACTTAATTGTAAAGCGATGTTTAATGATTGATTGACGCTTAATGGTTTATTTGTAGTTGTAAAATAATAATAATTTGTAATTGAATGTAAAGAGGCGCAAGGAGACATTAGAAAAAATAAAAATGCAAATGAGAGCTCCAAGTCACTATTCCTTTAAGATACAAGCTACTTTGATTTTATCTTAATTTAAATAGCCCATATCTTAAAGGAATAGTCACTTTGAGTGGCTATTCCATTCTCGATATAGATGATAGTTATTTCAAATTCAAAAATCGTCCATTTTATATTTTGAAATTAAATAATTTAAATTTTAAACGAAAGAGTTTGAGAATTATGGTTAAAATTATTCAATAAGATTTCAATTTTTGTCTTATGGAATAAAAATCTGAATATGTGCATTTTAAGTACATTGTATAATATGAATTAATTTTATATAACGAACTTTTCTACCGATTTTGTTCTTTATATAGCGTTTCTACTGCAATTCTTCACTATGATATTTATGATTAATTTCCGATATTAACGTCAGTTTCGTGTTCCTATATTTATTATAGGAAACTATCAAGACTAATTTAATATAAACATCCAGCAAAGCTTATTCTACAAGATTATCTGGATACGTTGATACCTTAGGGCCTATATCACCTATATCATATAACTTGACATTTCAAAAATTATCTTACTAATTAGTTATTTTTGGAAATTATTTTTGTTTTCTTGTCATCTCTTTTTCATATATTTCCACAATTTGTTAAGAATTATTATAATATTAATTTAATTTTTTAAATAAATATTTAGTTTAAAACAAATTTAGTACATTAAAAATGATTGAAAGTTATAATTATTAAATATATACTTAATGACGATTTTACTCGTTATTAGCATTTACAAATTTTTATAAACCTCATCCCTATCCTCAAAATTACGCTTTTTGCCATTTTATAACAGTTAAAAGTATAAAAAGCTTTTAAAATAAAATATCATAACAGATGACACCACACGCAATTTTACATGTTGTTACCGGGAAAGTTAAGCAACTTGTTGCTGGATTTTTTATAATTGTAAACCTTAAAGGATTCAACAAGTTTATTAACTAAACTCAAAAAACATTTCCACGGAATGTATAACAATGAACATCATATGTCGATTCATGAAAACAAATCTATTCCTGTATGCTGAAACATCAGTGCAACTCAGGCAAGTGTAATGTTTCAGCATTAAACTAACAAAGTGTAATTTTCAGGCATTAAACTACTATTAAACTTTAACTAGCATTAAACTTTAAACTAGTCATTACACTCAGGCAAGTGTAATGACTAGTTTAAAGTAATTTCAGAGCATACCAAAGAACACCTTCCTGAAAGCAATAAAACAATTTCATGAGACATCAAACAAGTACAAATTCAGGAAAAATATATATGTACAGTAGACCTCCTATAAAACGGGTTCATATAATACAGATTCGTATAACACGGCGAAAAAAATTGCGATCGTATTCGTATAAACACGCTAAAAGAGACTCGTATAATACGGTGAAACGTCATCGCCGACTCGTGTCGCGACAGGATTGGTCGAATCTAGACCAATAGCAGATATTGCACAAACCGAGTTTAAACGAGTAACAAAGTTTAAACGAGCAGCGGACCTAATAAAAACCATTTATTATTTAACGGCCATAAAAATTATATTTATATTAATGATGTCTCCAAAGTTCAGCGAATTTTTCGCAGAAAAATAACTTATCAGGAAACACGTGTCCGCCGTTCCTGACCCAAGTTTTTTAATTCTTTTAGAATATCTATAAAATCATTTGACGATGGCTGATCTCTTTTAGATTTCATTAATAAATAAATCAGTATCGAAATGATCGTTCTCCATTTCGGCCAATGTGTGTCTACTCTGCCCGAAAGCGCGCGATCGAATGTACAACAACATGGCAGCACATGTATCTCAAAGCGCGCGGCTGACGCCCGCGAAACGCGCGTTCTAACCAAAATTTATCAACGCGCGCTTGGCCAGAAGCGCGTGTTTGAGTGTGTATACCTATGCGGAACTATTGGTTCTTTAAAGCGCGCGTTAGAAAACGCCTAATGTGTACACAGCCTAAGCAATGGCGTCGTCGAACGGTGCACACTCGGTAAGTAATCCTACAATTTTTGGTTTAAAGCATAGTTTATATGGATTATTCCCAAAAAAATTATACGTGTTTTGGAAATGTTGAGTCAAATTAGTCTAGAATCAATTAATTTTATGGAAGAAAACCTTTCAAACAGCCGTAGTCCGTAAACTGCATACGTGCCGGGCTGTGATTGGCTCATGTATTTAAGGACTCGTACAACATGAATTTCATAAAACACAGAACCTATCTTTTTTTTCTTTCCGCTCTGTGGCACTAAGAGGGCCTCTTAAAGCAGGCCCATTATGTGTTTGACTAGGCCCACAATGGGGCTACCGGGTGGTGAGAGACGGGGCCCGACATATTCAAACGGACCACCCCCGAAAAATTCCTGGGGATTCTTTGATCCGTCCGGATTCGATCCCGGGTCCCCCAGGGCGGTAGGTTGCCACCTTGACCGCTCGGCCATCCGGCCGTTCACGGAACGTATCTACCGTGTTATAGGAGGGGTCTACTGTACTAAATTGTAGGAGAAGCATTTCCATTTGGCATTTGCAAATTAGTTAAATTAATAAATTCTGTATTTGAATCATTAGCGAGGTGCTCGCGAAATTTTTGAGTTGATAAGTCAAAGTTCACGGGAGTTTCCCATAGAGCTAATTCAGTTTTACGGCTTAATTTTATGCTTATAAAGAGAAAATTGCATGGAAACAAATAAATTTTATTTAAAATGTTACTCAGAATTACAAAAGCTCAAGTTTATGCGAATTAAAACTTTTTAAATCGATACAGGTAACAATCTTGCGGGCACCGCTTCCAAGTCTTTACTAAAGAAAAACTCCTAAGAAAAATTTTGACCGTAGTCTACTGTAAATTGTCATAAATTTTTACTCGACGAAATTTTTTTTTAATCTCACAAGTCAGATGTCTTTGTTTGGATTAATTAATTTCTGTCTCCATTCGATTTTCTGACTTCGATATAATGTCATCAATTGGCAAAAAAATTTTAAAAGACAATCTAACTACTGCATATAAAGCTGAAAACCCAGATTCTTTCTTTCTTTCTTTCTGTCACTGTATGCCAAAAATGGCCACTAGGGGCTCCCCTAGCTGTTATTTAAATTAACAATAAATTCAGTTTATTATGCAAAAAATGCAAAAAACCCGTATTAAATAATAATACGGGTTTTTTGCATTTTTGGATGCGTTTTAGTAAGTTACGCCGTGAGAAATTCGGTATATTATTATTATTATTTGTAATAAGAATTTATTATTTATACCACGGAATGACACCGCTGCTGCTAGAACGCCCACTAAGGAACGTCCCGGGCTACTAGAATAGAAGGATTAGAAGTACGAAATCTAATATATAATCGAGACGGGTTGATGATAATAATAATAATAAGCGCAGAGCCCAAACGGTTAGGAGTTGAAAGTTGAAATTTGGTACACAGATAGGGAGGGTACGTCATGAAAACGCACACTAAGAAGGGATTTTTCGAAATCCCCCGGGGGGAGAGAGACAGGATTAAAACTTCTATATACATTATGGATACGAGCCCAAACGGTTAGGAGTTGAAAGTTGAAATTTGGTACACAGTTAGGGTACGTTAGGAGAACGCACACTAAGAAAGGATTTTTCGAAATTCCTTCCCACGGGGGAGAGGGACAGGATTAAGTCTTAACACTTCCATCAACAATGGAAGTGTTAAGTAACAATGAAAGTGCTAAGTAACAATGGAAGTTTTAAGTAACAATAAAAGTTTTAAATAACAATGGAAGTGTCAACAATGGAAATGTTACGTAACAATGGAATTGTTAAGAGAAAGCGACGTGCAATACGCAGATGCAGTTTTTTT
>NW_019384848.1:263694-307209 GCF_000671375.1 Centruroides sculpturatus
TTAAAATTATATAAGGTTTAAATATATATATATATATATATCAACCATAATTTAACAAAAGAAATTACAATTAAAGACTTTTGGGATTAAGTATAGATTGAATTCTGTATTATTTTATACTGTTCCGATTGTGTGCAATGTTTCAATAAAACCACACACATTTGCCTTTCATTAATTAAAAAGACATTTTTACTTCTTAAAGAATGATGGAATGCACTGCTTATATATAATCAAAAAACAAAAAAATTTAAGTTGAAACAATTAATGTTGCCACGAGAGGCTGTTCATTCGCTAGCAAAGACAATCTTAAAATTGTATAGAAATATATATTAAATAAGAGCTAATTATTTTGTTAAAATTACAAAATTATAGTAAGACAAGGCATTAAATTAAAACAGTATATCTATTTAAATTTTTATATACAAAGTATCCCAAAGGTCAGCTAATCGGTATATATGTATTTTAAAGACTATTTTAAAAACGGTTAAGATCGGTTTGTAACAGCTGCTTGTTATTACTCATGATTCGATCGCTTCACTGAAAGCAAATGAATCATGAGTAATAGTAACATGCAGCTGTTACAAACTGATTCTAACTGTTCTTAAATATATATTGGTTAACTCACTTTTGGACAACGCCGTATTTTACAGCACATAAATGAACAAATGGTCTGTGTTTTAATAGGAAAGATCTGTTCATTCAATTGTGCGCTATACATAATTTTAAATAAGTTTGCATAATTGTAAAAATTGCAATAAAAATATTTTCATTCTTTAAAATAAATTTGATTAAGTGGTGCATAATTCATTTCTAAAATAAAGGATAATGTTATAATAAAAGTTATAGAATTGTAAAGACCTTTTTATTATTGTATTGTATTATATTTGTATTATGATCATTCGAAATTCACGTATATTTTTAAAAATTAGATTCTTAAAAAAATGAAACAAATAAAATATATAAATATATTAGAAGATAATCTGTTATTGGATATTATTTATATTAATAAACAAAATTTATTTGGCCAGATAGCTGAAGCAGTTGAGGCGTCAGTCTTTGCTCTAGAACGGTGTTATTCAACCTTTTTTATCTCACGCTACACTTAAACCTATAATTAAATTTACGCGGAAAAAACCACGTGATTTAAAGTTGTGTTTGTAAACATTCTGTTGCCATATTACTTGCCACTTAACAAATTCTTTCCGTCTTTATATTTTTTTAATTAAATAAAACGGTATTGTTGTTCCTTAAAATTGCAGCAGGTTACAACAATAGTTATTTAAATTAATAATTTTTATTTACATAGTAAAAGCAATTAACATTGTCATAATTCTCATTTAAAAGTGACATGATAAATGTCCTTAGAAAACCAGCCCAATGTCCCGCTAATTCTAAGTTAAAATAATTTGAACTAAATATGGGTAATTATAAACACATTTTTTATTTGAAAAAAATGTAATTTTAAATGAAATAACCCGGTGTTATGCTCATATCATTTTGCTCCTGAATAGATATTTTTTACAACATTATATATACGTTTATTTATTATAACAATTAAAAACTCGTAAAATCAATTTAAAAAGATTTAAATTTTGATATTTACACTTATTTTTCATTGGGCTTCTTTCCAAAATAATTTATTTAATAACCTTCAAAAATTCTCGCTGCGCAACTACGATCCTCTCGCGGCACAGCGGTTGAAAATCAATGCTCTAGAACAATGTTTTTCAACCGCCGTCCGCGAAAAACTTTTACCAGTTCTCAAAAAAATACTTTTCTGTACGGAAACTGGTGCAGTTGACTATGTGAACATTTAAATAGTAATCTAGAGTTATTGTATTGATACGTACAGTACTTTATTGCGTACAGTAACTGTAGATATGCATGTATAAATTTAATAAATAAGCATAATTCATAGTCGCATATAATTACTTGGTCCACATAAAATTAGGCATAATTTTACCGGTCCGCGATGAGGAAAAAAAGGATGAAAAACGTTACTCTAGAAGATCCGAGATCGAATTTGGGCGAGCAACTCCTCGGGCATTTTTCACTGTTTCATCATTTGGCACATGCATTTTGGCCTAACCGAACGCACAATGGGTATAATTTAAAAAGTTTCTTAGCGACCACAGGCAGAAGAGTCAAAAGTAAAAAAAAAAACAAAATTTATTTAAAGATTTATTTAATGCTGTGGTAAGAATCTCCATGAATTATAGTCTATCTAAATTTCAAATAAAGACTGCCTCCCAGGCCATTATGTATATGGAATCTAGACTATATGTAGGCCTATATGTATATGTATATATGAAGCATCAAAAATTTTATTTTTTATGTAGAAAACATGATAGAAAAGTGGTATTAAAATAACTGATAAATTAAAATTTCTTTTGTTAAATAATGTAAAATCCTACCTTAAAAAACTTAAATCTCTATATATTTTAAGTAATATTCTATAATATACGAGCAATTATTTTAATGTGACATCGTCACAATGCCGGGCTGAAATTTTTAATCATATTTTTAATTTATTTAAAAATATGATTAAAATTTATCCACATCAAATTAGTAGTGTCTTGCCCCTGTACATCATACTTTTTCTGTTAGCAACAGAGTCATGCCGGTCTTTATCTAACTCTTTTCAGAGGAATATTTTGAATTGAAATAACGCACAGTTAATCATAGATAATCTAGGCCTTATAACCATATACTTTCTATATCTGTTCTGACTTTCATGTATCTAACACCGTTCCCAAGATTAAGGAAGGGCAGACGGACGGACGGACGGAGGACAGTGAGAATTTATAGGTCTACAAATTTTTTCAAATTGCAGCCAAAAAAACTAGGTTTTAGAACAAAAGTGGGAAACCTGTGACCGAAAGGCCACAAGTAAGCCTATATCTATCTAAATATAATACAATATATGCGTATTTTTATGCATGTTTGTTGTATATATATCCTCTGAAATAGGATTTGGCCTTCTGATTAAAGATGGTTTTTCATCTCTGATCTAAATAGACAGATTCTAGGTAATAAATCGCCTTTTACTATTTATAATTTAGAATATTAAACAATAACATTTGATTGAAAAATAAATTTATTGAAAATATTTTGTTATTTATATGAATGAATGAAACTTTATCTATATAAGTATACAATTAAAATACGATAAACTATTGTAAATTAATGAACAATAATTTTCCAGATTTAGATAAATTATTAATTTATTTAAATCACTTCTAAAAGCAGATAAAAATCTGAATTTTCATCTGTTTATAGAATCAATAACAGATTTGCATCTAATTCTGCTATCATTCTAAATATAGAAATCTACCAAATTTAGTAGCAATATATATTTTATAAATAGAAAATTAATTGCTCGAAATTAAAATTCAAATTCGAGACTTCGATCAACTATTTATAAATATATTTTCATGATTTAAATTTATATTAAATGTTAAATAAGAAACCGATACGACCTTCAGCCTTAAACTTATATCTTGAATAAATAGAATCTATTTCCAACGGGAAATACACGAGTATAATATACAGTACAATAAAAATATGTTTTTTTTTTTCTTTTTATTATTCATATAGCCCATATTAGTGATATTATTTTATTTTTAGCAAATAATTTATTAAAAATTTTAACTGGGATTATTGTTAAAGAAATATGATTAAGGAAATAAATCTTGGTGAGAATAATGAAAAATGAAATAGTTATGGTTACATTAGACCTGATTGATTAGTTGATTGGTTTATACTAGGCAGCGGCATATTATAAGCTACATGATCTGCCACAATTACGCTCATTCCGACGAGTTCTGACCTACAATGGAGTAGGTTAACACGAATGAGAAAAGGGAAGATGCTCTGATCCATACTGCTTTGATAAATTATGAGAATCTGGATCTGATCAGATCAGTATCTCACGGCAATAAACTATTATCTCGAGAATGTCTAGCCGACACACAAAATACAATAGAAAAATTTTATAAATTTTTTCAAATCAGAAATGGTGGTGATCATAATTAAAATATTTCTATTAAATGCCGTATAGCAGTGTTTCCCAAACGGTGTGTCGCGAGAGTTCTCCAGGCGTGTCGCAGAAACATTAAATATTTTTTAGAATTTTGAATAATTTCATTTTTAAAACTTTCATTTATCTTTTATCTTTTTACCGCCGACCGACCGATCGAAAGGAAAAGGAGGCATTCATTACAATGCCGATTGTTGCAAAATTTACGGCATCGTTATACCCTCCTCGCAAAAGTTGCGTGCGTATGCATATGCCGACGTACCAACTCTTTGCAACTTCTATAAACTTTGCGGCTTACCATCTTAAAGACCGGTACTAGCTTTTTACGCATTGATTCAAATAGTCTTTTTATTTTTACGGTATATTTTTAAAATTGTGAGGTTTTGGTCTTGGTAAATTTAACTTTTCTATTATCACTTTTTTAAAATCAACCGTAAAAATTAAGGTACGACACATTTTGAATTTAATAAAATCAAAATGTGTCGCTAATCCAAAAAAAGTTGGAAAACACTGCTATATGAAATAGCCAGAATGGAATTGGACGTGTTGTGGCTACGAAAGATTCTATGGAGTAACGCGGTATATTTTCATCTTAGTAGAACACTAAACTCCATAACTGTCGCGTTTGGGCCATGGAAAATACTTGTTTTCTAGCAGATTCCGCTGCACTAACGTAAAGTTAATCTAATGTAAATTCACAACACATTTATTCTAGGACTATTCTTCGAAGTTAGTTCCAAGGTTTGTGGCATACACCGTGACGGCCCAGAAACGTTCAAAACTTTAGTTGACTCAAGACAACTTCTTTCACGTAAGATAAAGCCTTTCACATACAGATGCTGATTAGTGAGTACAACAGATTCTGCCACATTTTACCGTTAAAATAATGATTATCGTTCGTCTCTTTGTTCTCCCGGCAACACTTAAGTAGAAGATAGTTCCCATAAAAAGTCCTCCCAGTAGTCCCGTCCTTAGTGAATGAGGTCCAAATATCCAGGACAGATTCTTTTTAGCAAGTTCATTATGGGTCCCTACAGCAGTAAGCTCCCACATTAACCGCTCGGCCATCCTGACATATATATATATATAACCAGCAAAAAAAATCGAAAAAATAATAATTTGAATAAAAATTAAAATAAAATGTATGTTTAAACTTGGCGCACGGTGCCGTGAGTAAGTGTACGTTTCGCGGACCACATGTTTGTCTCCCACTCTCGCTAATTCACCGTGTGTAAGGGTCGAGTTATAAACTCCGTAACGTAACCGTATCCGTATAGCGTGGTTATAAACTCCGTATCGTATCCGTATGGCCGTACCGTATTCCGTAAGAAAAGTTTGGATCGATTAAACTTTTACGGTAGGGATACGGAGGGATACGGTAGGGATACGATTAAACTTTTACGGTAGGGATACGGAGGGATACGGTAGGNATATAATTAAAAAATAATAAAATATTGATCATAAACATTAAAAACATAGTTATCATCAGTTTTTTTAATTATTAAAGTTTGTATTTATGTCATTAAAACAAAATTTCAAAATATTTTTTTAATTAAGTAGAAAATATTGGAGAAATTATGATCTGAGAGATGTAAGATAGGGCCTTAAGCAAATCACAAATGCAGAAGCTCATCCCTCTCCAAACGTCATAAAAACATGTAAGTTAAAATCAATAAAACAAATAAAAACAGATTTTTTAGCATTAATTTATATCAGTTTCTCATTGTTTTTTTACCGAAAGAACTAAATTTTGGATCCCCTATGTACCCATATCCTGAGAAAATAGTCCCAATGATCTTTTATCTGGCCCTTGGAAGAAATATGAACTGGCTAATTAAATTGTATTACTATAAAGAAATTATAATTAAAACCGTAATTAGTGTAATAAGGAAATTAAGCAGTTAAATTATTAAATTTAGTTAATTTTCTAACATTTTAAAGTTTCAAAAACTTTAAAATGTTTTAAAGTTTTTGAAACTTTAAAACATTTTAAATGAATAATTAACTTTTGTTTATGAAGTCATCTCAAAAATATATTTTTATTTTAATAAATTATTATTTAGATTATCTTATTATCATATAATTCTATAAAACAACCTTTACAATGAAAGCATATTCTTGAGAATTATTAACATATGAAAAAGCCTTTTTATTCAGTTTTCTATGGATAATTTCTATTTCCTGTGATTACAGTGATCGGAATTTATTGATACTAATTTCAGTTCAAAGGAAACAATTCTTCCTTAAACAGTTGTGTTCTTAAAATTGAATTAGTTTCAATGGGAAACTTTTATTAATGATTAAAGATCTTTTCTCTATCTGAAGCACAGCCTTAAGCTGTCTCCTCCTTTGAATTGATATGCTTAGCATATTTAAAAAAGCTGGCAAGTGCTCTTGCTAGACTTTCCCGACACTCGAACAGGAGATTAAGAGGCCATTAGAGAGTCCGATAATTTTTAATTATACTAGGATATAAAATTTAAGCAGTAACAAGAGCTTAAAAGGAGTAATTTTGTTAAATTATGATAAAAAACTCCATTCAAAATATTTAAATCCAAAATACACTATGACACTAACTACAGCTTAAAATTGTGTAAGGCGCCATCTGTTACGAGATGTTATTAAAAACAGAAATTTCATATCATTAATTATTATGAAACGGCAAAAAGGCTTAATTTTAAGTGTAGAGATGGGATTTTAAAAATATCGTAAATACCAATAATGAATAAAATTTTCATTAAATCTAAACTTACTCGTGACATGACACATCTACCTTGAGTTCATTACTCCAAAATTTAATAGCATCAATCCCCTTATATACAAGTTATCATGTCAAATTTCGTTTTCTAATCTTTACCCCATCCTCAGATATTAAACAAAATAGATATCAACACACATATATATTGGAGATATACATATATACAATATAGGCCTATAGCCTATGTGTGTTAATACATATTTTGGGTTCAGGGGTCGCAAAAAGTCAAAAATAATTGACACAATTATAATACTTTTCCAAGTTACGCTATAACAGCTGGGAAAGTAAAAAGCTTTCAATAATCAAAGGAATTATTTAACAAAGATTCTTATTAGTATCGTATCTCTAAGAAATCTTTTAATGATTTTTCTTTGGTCTGAAGTTCTTAATAGCTGTAGTTTTTGAGTTTAAATACATATTTGTACAGTAAGTGCCCTTTGATGAAAAGCTTCTTAAAAATCTATATCGTGCGTTTTAGGAAGCGTTTCTTAAAAAGTTTCCTTAAGGTGTACTTCAATCATAAGAAAACAATCATTAATATGTATTTCACGGCTCTGTTGCATAAAACTTTTGTAACAAGCTTTACAAATTACAAGCAATATATGCTGAATATAAAGTTTTGTAACAAGTTACAAGCTACTAGTCTTAAACAATTTTAATTGAATAAAGTTACTTATAATCAGTAACGAGCAGCAAGTACTTGCTACAAGCTACAATTATTAACCTATAAGTCTTGAAGCTTGTAAGAAGTAGCTTGTACCCAAACCTAAGAAATTGCCCCTTTTATTCTGAAGCATTACCTTTTTTAACTATAGTCTTCTTTAAACTGAAATATAGTATCAAGAAGGATCCATTATTTATCACACGAATCCCTTAACAAAGACTTCCAAATGTTGTATTCTATAAATAGCTTTTCTTAATGAGTACTTCCTTAGATCTAAAATACGGCCTTTTAACTTCTCCTTTGAACTGGTGTACTGAATTTACTATAGTTCATTCTTCTCGCAAAAGAACTAAACTCTTCCCAACATTAAATATTATTCCAAAAGCGAAAGGACAAATAACATAAGCCAAAAAACATTTTAAAAATTTACGATATATTTCATTAATTTGAGAATTTAATTTTTTTTTCGTAGAAGTAAAAAGCCATTAACACAATCTAAATGGATCAATAACTTTAAAAAACATTAATAGAATACACTTAGATTTAAAATATAAGTCTTCTATTACAAATTTCTATGTGAAAGAATGAAGAATAATNCGATTAAACTTTTACGGTAGGGATACGGAGGGATACGGTAGGGATACGATTAAACTTTTACGGTAGGGATACGGAGAATTGACCAACTGCACATACGTTAAGTCGCCATCAGTCAATGTACAATCGGAAGTTGTGCCGGAAGCAACCGACGAAACTGACAAATTGATGGAAACGTAACTTTTGACTAACAATGCTGTTTCTGAATAATATAAAATTTTAAGATAAGAATTACTTTGGTCATAAAAAAAATAGAAAAATAATAAAATGAATAAATAATTATAGTGTTAGATCTAGCAATAACTACCGATGATTTTGCGCATGCTCACGATGGACTGCTTCGTAAACCGTAAAAAAGTTTGTTACGGAAAAGGCCTTGCGGTAGTTTATAACTATTGCTATAGATATCTAGTGTAGCAAACATTTACGAATACGGATACGGTTACGTTACGGAGTTTATAATTCGACCCTAACATACCAGTCGGTTGGGATCTATTGTTATGCAAATTTTGTGTTCCCATATAACCCAAGTTTGTCTTTATTTGTTTTAATATGCTTTTATTTTTTGTATTTTAATATTAATATCAAGTCAATATAGAATATATGGTATGATGTGGGATATAATATTAGTTCGGCTTATTTTTAATAGTTACTTTCAAGCAACCAGAAACGACATTTATTCGGCATCTTCTAGCCCCATAGGTGTCAGTTAAATAAGGGTCTACTTTATTTGTATATTATTTACATTAAAAAATTGCAGATCTCGAACGTCATTTTTCGTTTATATGTATGAACGAAAAGTGACGTTTGAGACCTGCATTAAAATACTTTTCTGTTAAAGTGGATAGTCGGTTATCAAAAAAAGTTTAAAACCATTGCAATAGGGAATAGTCATAGTCAATAGTAAGCATTAATCGTTTATCTTTTACAATATACTCAAACCTGTAAAGAAACAGAGGAGGTCCCACTTTTCTCAGTAAGCTATAATAATATACGAAAAAAATCAATTAAAAAAGTAATTTTTTACCTTTTATAAAAACAAACCGTTTTATATAGCTTTCTTGTCATGTTTTTAATGTTTAAAAATTAAATTTTAGGGCTTTCTGTAATCAGAATGCGATTCAAATGGTTTTTCTGTCTGGGCTTGCTAATACAATCCTTTAGTGTTGTATACATTAAAGAAAATCGCAAAAATGCCTTTTAAAATGTAGAAAAAAAAACACTTGATCCTAAAAGAAAAAACCTCTGTAATTTATCATCTGCAATATACTATTTCAAGTCACCTATTACACTAACTTTGTGGAAAAAAGATTGGAATCACATATCGCGATACCCCACTTCAACAAAAATTTTTCAAGAGGTTAGTCTCTTCTTATCCGCTCATTTATCATCATTGCTAACAGTCTTGCAAAATATTTTCTTTACTATAATAAAACTCGTTTAAACGCAAAACAATAAAAACGCAAAAAAGTAATTAATTGGTAATGATAAATGACACTTTAATCGCAGACAAGACTGTTTCTTTCAAGGTTGCGACTTTTTAAATCAATTTTAGATTATCTTTCTTAATTAAAGTTTTTATTTATACTGCTAATTAACAATAAGTTTCTAAACAATGTTAATATTTTACTAAAACGAAGCGATACATACAGTAACTTTAACCTATTCTTATTTAAAAACAGACATGCGGACTAGCTGAAAAAAAATATATAGGCTATATATATATACACATATATATAATATATATTTTTTTTTCTACGAGTCCGTAGGTCTGTTTGTGTATTCAAAATTAAAATTTATCATAACAAATTTTAATTTAATGCTTTTATTAAATCTTTATTTATAAATATGCCGCTTATTTTAATAAAATAAATGAACTGTACTTATGTTAAGAAAGAAAATATACACTTGAATTTCGGTTTCGTAAATTGTTCTGTTACTTTTGTATTCGGTCATGTAGTTTATATTGGTTTATTTCACGCTGGTTTAGATAGAGGAGATGTCTTATTTGGTCCGGGCTTCGGACACAGAAACAGGACTAGAGCTTGCGACAAAACTAATTTTTGATAAAAACCGGTCAATCGATTTTCGGTAAACCGCGGTTTTAGCAGAAACCGATTTAATTATTACTGTATCATTGTGTGTTACTTGCCATTTTTGACTTTTACTTGGCAGTAAGCTTAGATTTAAGATGATTCCACATAAGTGATGTACTACCAGAAAATTTCAGTGTAAAATTATAATTTATCATCCTTGTATTTTTTAAAAACAGTACCATTTGTGTTTAAATTTTAAAATTAAAATCAGCGTAAAAACTGGAGTGAATTAATTTCAAAACGATAAAGTTTTCAAATGCTATTTATTAAATTAGCATTTACTAACATCTGAAATTCTCTGGAATATTCGTGATACAGCCATATTAGTGAATCTAGCTAATATTTACTAAATTTATGAAAATAAAACATCAATTCTATTGAATTCAAATCGTTTTTTTCAGAAACCGGTTAATCGATTTCGAGAATTTCCTATTTTTACCAGCACTAGACAGAACCTGAGAACATTACTTGTTTATATAAAAATATGCTATGAGAATGATATAAACTAAAGTATCTTTTGATAAGTATAAAACATTTTTTAACTACAAGTATTTATATTATTAATTTTATTCGCGTAATTTTAAAATTTTCAGGCAGGAAGGGATGAAGTACAGTGACGTTTGTGCCCGAATCAGGCTCTATCCCTCTCCCAAACCTTAACAAAATTTAAATAAAATCAATCTCACTTCTCTCAGATCCTAATTGTTTGTTCAGTTTATTAACAATTAAACCAATCAGGTTGACTCAATTCTTTATTACTCATTTTATTTTTCTGTTTTTTCACTCACAAGTCAGTTTATGTTAATAAACAAAATTAATAAATTATGTAGCTCATATACAAAACGATTCGTTATTTAGTATTTTTTTTAAACTGTTCCTGCTCACAATGGGGTGATTGGGTGAAAAGGGCCGATACATCGACGGACCACCTCCCGAAAATATTTTTTTGTGTTTTACTCATAAAGATTAATTAATAATGATAAGCAAAAGGGTTTATAAACAGATATAAAGGATTTATAAACAGTTATATATATATATAAAAATCTGTTTATAAATCCTTTNAGTTGTGTTTGTAAACATTCTGTTGCCATATTACTTGCCACTTAACAAATTCTTTCCGTCTTTATATTTTTTTAATTAAATAAAACGGTATTGTTGTTCAATCGAATTATATTTAAAGTAATTAATGAATAACAATTTTATATCAAATTTTAATTTTAATTAATACAAAAATCCTCCAAGCATAATTTCGAATCACGTGGTTTGATTTAATGGCTTGACACGATTACATCACGTGTGTCACTTACTCGAAAAATTAAACGTTTTCGTAATTATATCCGTGTCAATAAATTATTATTTAGTTGTTCATTAAAGTAACTTTCAATCGGATCATCTTGGAGTTGCATTTAATTAATTTGCATCGATTAATTTGTATGTGAGAAAGGAGGAAAAAATGAGTTCGAGCGGATATTAAGCAAAAACTAATTTAAAAAGCAATGCTCTCCGGCTATTTGCATGCTTAATTAATTCATAAAATTTTACATAATTTTTCAAACTAATTGCGTAAACTNTTATTTGCCATAATAATTATAATTACTTTGTATTTTGATAATTTTATAATAAAATTATGCTCAAAACTTCTAAGCAAAACAAAAATCAACTCATTCTCTAATAATTATTTTCTAATTAATTCTATTCTTTTCTAGTTAGTTATCTCACATTGTTTAGTATTTCTGTTAGTTTCAGACAGTTATCTGGTAATTAGAAGAATAAAAATGCAATTAAGTCTTTTCAAATTAGCGTAATTGTATTTAGAACTAATACAAAGTCTTCTTAAAAGAATAAAAAACAAATATAATTAAACTTATTTTCACAAAAGAATAAATCTCTTAGGTCGGTTGCCAAGTTAACGTTAAACAACACTTGTGGCCGAGTGGGCCACTGAACACTGAACTTTAGTGGGCACAGTTTGCGCCTCATCAACGGACTGACCGCATGAAATTTTCTGGGTTATCTTCACGTGTCTAGCACTTGAGGAGGGATCAGCCACTTATGCTAGGTTAACACGTATATGGATTTGCTGGCGCAATTTCTTTTCATACTAAAAACATTTGCTCCAGTTACTATTTACACACGACTGTTAAATTTTCTTCACCAGTTTCATTTTTCAAGCTCTCAATGCATTGGAACGTTCACATTTTATATCTGAAATTACAAAATGCCAAAATTTTTCGAAAGAAAAATTTCAGTTGGCCATTTCTTATAGACTTTATTTTTTGCCTAACTCTCCCACACGCTAAAAACTTCATAATATCCACTATATTTATGTGTTCTCGCGCATTTCTCGCCTTTTAGAAACATCGAACGTAACATAAATATGGATGTTTTTCGTATACTTCTAAAAATTTTACATTCTTTCCTTAAGTCCACTTTCTATTAATTTTTATATTTTAAAAAGGATTCGTGTTTAAGTAAATATAACCACAATAAGTACCTAGTAATAGGCTAATAATTAATAATAAAAGCACAATTTCTAGCGTCAAAATCTTCTCATGCGCGGACTGACATGACAGTTCACGTGTCAGACGTATAACGTTTAATGATCAGCATTGCGCGTAAAAAAAGTTGGAAATTTCCAACTTTTTTAGCTTTGCATGCAATGCTGCTACTGGCGTACCAATACATGTTTACATTTTAAAATGTTTTTACTGGTGCAACAAAATTTTGCCAGTAAAAACATTTAACAGTAAACATTTTAAACAGTAAAATCAAAGTGTAAATCCGGCGGATAGCTATCAGCTAGTTCAATTTTTACTGTGCAGTCGCGTTATTAAATGCAAGAAAAACAAGAGTGAAAAATGAATGAACGAAAGGATTGAAACGGATTGGAAAATATATATTAGTAGATGTGGTAGATTCTACTATATTAATATATAGAATATTTTAATACAAGTACCTTAGATAAGATAATAATTAATCATCTCTTCGTGGTGTACTGTACTCCAAGGTGAGCCGCTATCGCCATACCTTTTTAATTTTTATATTAATGAAATAAATAATCTATTTTTAAATGAGACTGAAGGAATTTATTTCTATGGTAGAACTTTCCACTATATACGTCATGCAGACGATCTGGTACTAATACAGCAGCTCCAGCTCGTGCAACATTATAATGCAAGATCGACAAGGTAAACAATTATCTGAATTCTCTATTTTTATCGATTAATGTATCAAAATCAAAAATAATCATTTTTAGAAATAATATTAAAATATCAAATCAAGAGAAATCTTTTTACTTAAATGGACAACCTCCTGAAATGGTTAATAACATAAAATATTTAGGTATTACCTTTAATTGGAATGGAAATTTTCAGTTACATTTGAAAGCCTTTACTACAAAAATTAATCTACTAATCAACAATGTTATCTATTTATGTTCAGCTTTAAAAATTACGGATCTAAAACTTCAGATGAAAATATTTAATGTGTTAATTATCCTTCATTTTTCTACGCTAGTCCGATATGGGCACTAGATTTATGATTTTATGATCCGGAAAAGTTTCACATTACTTACCTACGTAAACTTTTTTAATAGAAAGAACAGTCCTAGAATATACCATAAAAGCTGAAACGAACAGATATCAACTATTTTTTTTTTTTCTGAAGAGATTGATCAGATTCTATTACAGATTAACAAATACGAATGACGACAATATAAAATTTTTACATCAAATTATGTGTACTCAAATCAACGATTCAAGTTCTAATACAAACACGTGGCAATATAAATTTAATAAAGTACTTTAATCATTTGGAGTTTCAAGCGCAATATTTGCTAATTCAGAGGATAACTGGAAATACAGCTATACACTAATGATGGAATCAGCATTATCACAGTCTATAATAAAGGCCTAAAATTTAATATTGAATTCGGTTTATCATCCTTGGTACTTGGAAACTCTAAATATACTTACAGATTCGAACATCATAACTGCTAATACAAACATGAATATTAAACGTTTATTAATTCAAATCAGACTTAACAAATACTCTTTATTTGTCAATAACACTTATATAGATTTTTCTAAATAATACTGTTATTGGTGTAAATCCAGGGACTTTTCATTACTTCATCTGTTTAAGGACTGTCTGCATTGGAAAAATATCGTAAAGAATATCAAATCATCGAAATAATGCATACGAACCAAGACTTAAACTATAGAGCGAGGCTAGGTAACCTAGCAACAAACAATATTTATAAAATATATATTTTTTTATTCAAATCACTAATGAGTTAAAACGCTATTGAATTAATTGAAAATTTTGTTAATTAAATACCTTATTAATTAAATTTACTATGTAAACATAATATGTAGGGTTAAAAAATTTATTTATATTTTCATAAATATTGTCTGAAAATTGTATAATTCTACTGTTGTGTTTATAGAGTTGTTTAACAGAATAATGTAAAAATACTATATGTAAACTTAAAGATAGTTATAATACTAACCCCCTGTAACAAGGTTCTCCTTAGTACAAATAAAGATGATTGATTGATTGACTGATTAATAATTAATCATCTCTTATTATAAAGTAAGATTAATCTAACTATAACAATTAACGCAAAACTAGTTTAATGAATCGAAATCGATTCATATAGCTAGTTTCAAATTTACAATCCCTGTATGACATTATAAAGGCTAATCTTTTTCAAAAAATATTTCGCCAATATTAGGATAAACTTTGTTTAAATAATCTGAACAAAAGTTATCCACATTGGAATCAAAACTGGCCAGCCATTTTGTTTCTTTGTTAATATACAGAATAAGTCTTAACCGCTCAAAATCGACCGATTAACATGGTGGCAGTTTATCTCAAAGATTTACATTCGTGCAATGTTTCAATGGTAATTCTGTAGATTAAAGTGCATTTAATCTTGAGATTAAAACTTATGTAGCCATTATATTCAATAATCTGATATACAAATTAGTGAATATAACTGCTAATTATCAGCTATTTATTTTCTTTTTCTAAATTATTAATTATTTTACAGTATTATTGATATTAAAATGTATCTAAACTAAATTTCCCCAAGTTTATAAATTATTTTACTTTTAATTAAATGCAATATTATATAATAGAATTTATAAAGTAACAATCTACGGCTTTTTGAATACAGTTCCTGACATAGACCAGGTATTACATTTAAAATACAGTACAAAAATTATATGTATTTTTCATACTTATTTTTGATGATAATTCAAGTACTATATACTATTGTCTATAGTTTCTGGTCCAACAAATTTATAACTAAATTTATTGCTTATCTTTGATATAAATTAAAGAACTATTGATATAATAGCAACGCCCACGTCTCCTGACCAGGGTGATCAGATTTGACAGGATTGGAGCTGTAACTCTGGGATCCAGTCCGTAATCTATATAATTAAACCTTATTTATGGAGTTTATAAAGAGGGGTCTAGTCTTTTAGGACAGTGTTCTGCAACCGGTGTGCCGCGGCACACTTATGGGCCGTCACATGGTGAAAGGTGTGACGTGACCTTTTACATATTCTGTTAATTTCAAATTTTATTTATATGTTTTTATCACAGTTGTTGTGTTTCTTATCCTTGTGTTTCATTCTCTGCCGCAGTACTGATGAAATACGATGACGTTTGTTTATTCTTTATTACAAGCCACGCATTTTTATGTATGCTAAGAAATTATATGTAAAAAAATTTGCTCACAGGTGTTGATGTTTGTTTAATAACAATAATAATAGGTTAGTGGCATTACGTAATTCTATTAATAGTATCACATCATACGTTTTTGAGGGGAATAACATTTTGTGTGCCGGGTTGAGTCGTGGGTGTGCCGCAAGTAGAAAAAGGTTGCGGAACACTGTTTTAAGGGATAAAAAGAGAGCCATTCAGTCTCGGCCTTGATATTTAGTCTTTTATATCATTTAGTCCTGACAACTGGTCCATAAAGAAGGAAACTAGTAGAATAGTTTTAGTATAGGTCCCAGACATAGAAAGGATTCAAAATGTAAATGTTAATTAATACCATTTTGCATTATTTTATTAAATGATTATTTATATGAATAAAAATGTTTATTTTTATTCATATATTTGTCTCGCTTTCGAAACGGATGGAGTTTGCGTATTTGTAAATAGTATGGGTCCCATCTCACCTCTAAGCAGTGCCGTAACTAACCATTCCTGTGCCTTGTGCAATAATTTGCATTTAGGCCCCTTAATTAATTAGGTTTAGGAAAATAATAAAGCAAATACATGCATTTTGGGACCCCCTTCCAAGTGGGCCCTGTGCGGGTGCACCTGTTGCACCTCCTAGTTATGGCACTGCCTCTAAGGACCTAGAATATAGGCCTAGTAATTAAGATAAATATTTTATCGTAAATGATTAAAGTAAGTATCCATTAAGTAAATTGTTAAGAATAAGATTTTTACAAGAAAATTTTTTACAAGAATGCAATTCCAGAGGGACTTTTAATCAATTTACGAAATCGTAGGCAGAGAAGATGCTTAAAAGAAAGATCGACTCTGCCAGTATTAATTGTGTTACTGTGGTTGGAAGGGATGTGAGAAGACAGCAAATTTTATTTATATTTAGTCTTCAATTTGTATTAGTTTTAAATATATTTTATTCTCGGATTTTTAAATTTTTACACTAAATTTTTAAGATTAAACTGTAGAATCGAATTGTTGATTCCTGAAAAATTCCCGCACTAAATTATACGGGTTTCACAATATTTTAAATATTTACTGATTTACTGAAGTGAAATTCTATTATTTCTATGTCTTGTTTTTTTAAATTTAATTTAATTGTTCCAAATACAGGTTATCGACTTCTTTATAAAGTATATGTATGAAAAATTTTGAATATTATTATATAATTCGGGGCAACAAAGAATATTTATATTAATTTCCGATTAGGATATTGTCCTCTTTACTCCGGATATGTTTTTGTTTTGAACATAAAAATTTTTCCGGTAGATTTTTTTATATAAATAAAAAGAAAAAGTTAAAAACAAAAAGCGAAATTGCAAATATATGTTTATTTTTCATTATATAATAAAACTTGTAAAAATTAAATATATATTACATTACTTATTTTAATTAACAAACTTTCCTTGGATGTTCTCTTTTATATGATTTGGTTATGATAATTCTAATATGATGTTATAACAGTGACGATAATATTGCTTACATTTTGCTGACACTATGTTTTTCATTTTAAAAAATAACAAATAATATGCTATTTATTTATTTAAATTTAATTTTTATAAATTTCAATTAATAAAGAAGTCAATAAGGTCAGATCATTGGATACCTATTTTGTTTTTAAGCATTAAATTACAAAATCTTCTGATTGATAGCCAGTTCAATCACTAAATTATTTATGTTTAAGCTTTTGAATGTGTCATATGTTATAACAAGTTGTCAATCAAAGAAAGTATGTAAAGTTGTTTTCATTGAATTATTCGATATTTTATCTTTAATAACAAAAATTAGTTATATAACTCATTAAATATATTATAAAATTATATTATTAAAATTATAATACGAAGATAAGATTTTACGTTTTAATTATGGATTTTTAAAGGATTAAATAATTGATTAATCCTCTGTTTCTATATTATTAGAGTCAGAGAGGAGATAGCATTTCTCGTTGATCCAGAGGGGTCCAAAATTTAGTCTTTATATAAAGAAACATGATACAAAAATCATATAAATTACAGTTTTTTTCAATAAGTGGCGAAAGATCTATTTTTACTTTTTTGATTGATTTTAATCATATATTTTTAGGTAACTTTCGGAGAGATGTGGCCAATATCTCTTCGACATGACCCTTCATGTTTAGATTTCTTCGATTACAGTCGGCCCCCCCATAACACGGTAGATACGTTCCGGTTTTCCATTTTCTACGAGTCCAGCCAATCACAGCCCGGCACGTATGCAGTTTACGGACTACGGCTGTTTGAAAGGTTTCTTCCATAAAATTAATCGATTCTAGACTAATTCGACTCAACATTTCCAAAATACGTATAGTTTTTTGGGAATAATCCATATAAACTATGTTATAAACAAAAAATTGTAGGATTACTTACCGAGCGTGCACCGTTCGACTACGCCATTGCTTAAGCTTGTTTTCATCGTGGATCTTGTCATCGAATGGCGCTCGCGTGCTTCCTGATAAATTATTTTTTTTTACGAAAAATTCGCTGAACTTTGGAGACGACATTAATATAAATATAATTTTTATGGGCATTAAATAATAAATGGTTTTTAATAGGTCCGCTGCTCGTTTAAACTCAACGGTTTGTACAATATCCGCTATTGGTCTAGATTCGACCAATCCTGTCGCGACACGAGTCGGCGATGACGTTTTACCGAATTATAGGCGTTTTTTAGCATGTTTGTACGAATACTGTCGCAATTTTTTCGCCGTGATATAGGAATCCGAACAATAGGAATCCGTGTTATAGAGGGGGTCGACTGTATTTAAACTATGTTTATCATGTATCGGATATCTTTTACTTTATATGTATACTCCTAAACTAAAATTTAATTTTAAAACTAATTTCACATTCCTCACTTTTTAATAAAAATTCAATTATTTGTGAAGTTTTGAAAACATTGACCATGTTTTAACAAGCGCGGTTATTTTTATACAGGTTTCTACTCGAAATGTCATGAAAAAATTTTAATTATATTCATTAATTTTTCTCGAAAAGCGCTTCAAATTCTTTCAAATAATCTGAAACTGTAAAATCTTTAACGTAGACAATAAATGACGCTGTAACTTTTACAACTCAACAAGTTTAAGCAATTTTAAAAATTTCTACGAGTACGTTAAAGTTCGGATTAATTTCAAATAAAATTTAATTATTTCTTAAATTTTAATTTTTTATTATTTTCTTCGTAAAGAAACAAAACACAATTGAAATTCTGGCATTTAAATGTTCGTGCTTAAAGAGGTTTAAACAAACAAAAGGCAGTAGCGTAAGTAGAACCGATATTAGAATGCACTGTACAAGCTTAGATTTACTATTGCACCATTTGCAGTTGTGTCTGTTACATTCAAATATTCTTTCTATACTTATTTGATTTTTCTTCATTTATTAATTTATGAAGGGCTCTGTGGCCCTCCCGGTTACAGGTTTTTCACGAACGTCAATAAAACGAATTAGTCAGTGATGTGACGAAAACACAAGATAACCGTTTTATTTATTTCCACACAGCTTCCATCACGATTATACGAAGAAAATACATTAGTTTCGAAGTACACATACAAGGCTACCGCTACAGTTTTATCTCGAAACAAAAGACTATACTTGTTCTGGCCGATTAGAACGTTTGGCTTACAGCATTCAAAGAGGTTCGACACCACTTAGTGTTTACGCCCCCCACTATGTCTTGACAAAATTCTTCTATCAGAAGAAAACTCTTCTCTTTAACTCCAAATTGTTGACATAACTCGAATCGTTCGAGGAGGGAAAATGTTCGTTCCATCTAACCTCTTTTCGAAAGTTTTCTTGTTCCAATCAAATCTTAAATTTCCTAATAATTATAATTTTTCTACAGGATCGCCCTCTTGCTTCTAATAGCTACGGATATAATAATACAAACTGGAGACGTTTTTCTGTTTATTTTGTAAATACTAATTAAATAAAATTGTAAATTATTATATAATAATCAAATTAAAACACTGTCTACATACGAGATATGAGATTTTCCTAAATGATCTTTTTAAAAAATTAAGTATAGCATAGCCTTTGCGTCAATAAAGTTCAACCATCAACTTAAACAAATTAAGTCTTGATCTTAAAGCTCTTTAATTTGGCGTTTAAAGTTTTTTTAGACTTTGTTTTAACTTTTGTAAAATTAGGGTTTGATACAGATGAAGTGGTGCCAATCACAAATATAGTCTCAGCACCTTCCGAAAGCCATAAGAATACATAAATAAAATCAATAAAACTATCAAAAACAAATTATTTACAACTTATCAAAATAAATTTCTGTTTATATTACTTTAATAAATATTTTTTTTATGCCGACGGTCTTCAACGTTTAGTCTTTTAAGTTCGAGAAACTCAGGTAAAATGACTTTGCTGATCTCCTCTAACTGGGCGTGCGTATAGTTATAGAAATTAATCCTTCGATTATAAATTACAGAGTTAAAAATATCAATATCTTCATTTTAAACTGTATTTTTTGAAAAGGAAAGTATAAAAGATTGCTTTTCCTTATACAAACGATTTTCCTTGTCCAAATAAGGAAAATCATCTGAATACGGAAAACTGTGATAATAATTTTGATAAGCTCCAATATTTCAAGTTAAAGTAAACAAATTTATCATTCCAATTGAAGGAGAAACTTCAATATAACATTAATAATAAAGATATATATTTTTTCTTTTCGTAATATCTCAACTTATCTTCTATATGTTGTTCATCGATTACAACTTTCCTGAAATAAAAATAAATGCTGTTTTGTTTCGAATTTAAGACTCGACATTTTTTGATTCTTTACTTAAAATCTTAAACATTTTTTTTTACTTTTTAACAAATTATTCTATAAATTATATTTACTACTAATTATCATCCTACAACATTTTTCTAGAAATTTTCTGTTTAGAAGCGAGGATTTTTTTTAATGCTATAATTCCTTAGTATACCATAAGAAAAATCTTATAATATTTCCAGTTAATTTATATTTTTATTAATTATAGTTTATTTTAAACACCGTATTAATGTTTTTCTTTTTAAAAAATATTTTAAATTATATTTTCTTTTAATTATCAACCAATTTTTCCTAAAAAAGTGGGAGTTGGGTCTTAAATTCGTTTTTCTTCTTAGACTGAGACAATTCTTGAAAATTTAAATAGTATTTTCTTTTCATTTTTCTTTCTCCTGTTATTTATATCTTATTTTATAAACAATATTAAGGTTTTTATTTTTAAAATAAATTTTAAGCTATATTTCTTTCTAATTATTCATTCAAATTTTTTCCTGTAAACACTTCTGAGAAATGAAGGCGCATCATAAATTCGAAATAATACAAAGTAATTTGTCTTACTTTTGATTAAAAAATAATACATAATATACATTTTAGTTTAAAAATTTTATTAAAATTTACCGCTTATAGATGTATACAGTATATACAGTATACTCTTGCTAATCTGGATACACCGTGCAAACAATTGTCCTGTATTAACAACAGTATGCTGTATAATTAAATAAATCATAATTACTTTTTACACTATTGTTAAATTTACACAAATTCTATTTTAAATTAATTAAATTTTAAGAAATCGTATGAATAATTTTTATTTTAGTTTATGAAGAACATAGATTTATAGAGTTTGTAAAGATTACTTCGTTATCTTTGTTGCAGCAAACAATCCCTCAGGGTTCTTTCTAAAACAATTTATCATTTACTATCAGCTAAATTTTGTAAGAAAGTTAACCTTATCTTGTATCTATGCAAATTATTTTAAAATTGACGTTAGCGTCCATCAAATATAACAAATAATTTGGATTTTCTACTAAATAAAAACATAAAATTTAGCCATAAGTATTCTATCAATAATAAAAATCAGATAGTCGCTCTATTTTATTTAAATTAAGTGAATTTTTTTTTAATTTTTAAAATATTAAATAGTAATTTATAATAACATTATTCAACAGTAATACTGTATACACAAATTTATCTTTAACTGTAATTTTTATTCGTGATTGGTAAATTAAGATCATTAAAGTATGTTAGTGTTTAAAATACTTAATACACTTCTACATAAAATAAAAATTTATTATAGAATTTGTACTTTTTTAATCATCATTAAATCAATTTTAATTGAATAAACAAATGTATAAAATTTAACAATAACTCTTTTAAGTTGTAATAGTCTTGTTGACCCCCCCACAATCTGCCTGGAGATAGATTGTACAGCGAGAAAAACAATTTATTGTGTAAGCAAATATCAATATTGTAATATAATACACTTTTTGATCGTTAGTTTAAAAGTGAATAATAATAATAATTTATTCATTTATTACGTATTTTAAACCTTTATTTATTTTTATTAATTCTAATTACTTATTATTTATAGATTGCCATCCATATTTATAATGATTTATATACCACAGCTTCCTAGACATCGAGAAATGGGAAAAGCGCAAATTGCCCTAGGCCCCGAAAAATTAGAAACTTCTGTATCACGCCTTTTTTCATTTACTTCCTTACTTTAATATAAAAATTTAATTTGCTATAGGGCCCTATATGTATTTTTTCTTAGGCTTCCGTCATGATATAAGCAGGGCCGCCTAGAGGACCCCGCTTATATCATAAATATATTTTGACTTTTATTGCTGTCATTTATGTGTATCATTTGGCGTAAATATTTACACGTCATATGTCAGCTAAATAACTTTTTTCAACTGGTAGATCGCGAATTACTTTCTTCAATACAGGGACTTCACTGAATAGAAAATGTTGGGAAAAGCTAATTTAATTAATGAAATAATCTATAAATTTACGGTATTTATAGCGTGTATTATCATAGATTTTTTGCATAAGTTATATTTATTGTTTTTTTAATCGTTTATAGAATTATAACTACATTTTAATGAAAATATATTAATTAATATGAACATATATAAATGAATATAAAAATGATAAACAATAAAACCTGTATAAAATAGATTCTCTGTAAAACGGAAAACTGTCAAAAAAGAAAATTCTGGCTAACACAACAGTCTCACTCAGTTTTTCTGTATAAAATAATTTGTAAAAATAAATTATGCTTTGTTCATAATACACACACATTTTATATTTATTTATTTATTTATTTACAATAGATTGAAACATAAATCCACGCTTTCTATTGAAATTAAAATAAGAAAATCTATAGGATAATTATTCTTATATCTAACTTAATCAATCACGTGTCTTTCTATCCAATGACATGAAATGCATATTTTAAAAAAAAGACTTCATTATATTATGTCTCTTAGTGTTTTTTTATTCTCTTTCACTCCTTCGTGTCTTGTTTTCTTTTTTAACTTGTCTACAATATCATTAATACAGCCCAACACAATGAATATGATGGATTAATATCAAAGTCTATACATGAGATTATTGATGATGATTATCATATAAAAACACTATTCAAATATTAGAATTTCTAAATAATGACCAAGAGGTAAACAAGTTTAACTATGGGTGATTAACTAAAGTATAAAAGTATGTACTGTATAAGTAAAAGCATTGCTTTTATAGTAGAATGATTATTGAAAGTGCTGTTTTTAACTAATAATAGTTATTTATACAGTTTTTTATGGTAAATTTGATGTATATGTTATATTCTGTACTGCTTAACATTATGTTTTTCTAACATTCTATTACGTATACTAATTTTTCTAACTTTAATTTTACATTTTACAAATTTTAAGTATGCAGATGAGTCAAAAATTCTCATAATTTTAATGATTAAAAGATAAACAAGTATAATTATGGATAATTTATTTTTACATTGTCTATCATTAGTAGATGATTATTGAAAACAGTATTTAAAACTAGTTATAATTAAATACATCAAATTTATCACAAAACTTGTGTAAATACCATATTTTGCAATGTTTTATATCATTATTTTACTTAAATTTTATACTGTTTATATATTATCTGCCATTATTTTTATATTATATTATTACTGAAAATACTATTTTTTGTAATTATGCTAGTTAAACACAGTAGCCAATAATAGTCGTTTCAAGTTAATTTGTACAATATTTTATGATAAATTTGATTTATGCCATGCCTACATCATAATTTATATTAGGCTATATGTTTAAATGCTATATTATTTTATATTAATATTTTTAATTTTACAATATTTTATGACTTATTTTAAGCCTTTAAATAAGCTCACTAGCTGTAAAAAGTTTTATAAATAATGTGCAAAAATTCAATATTTTACAATTTCAATTTTATTTATATTTTCTTTTTAAATATAGACCTACAAATATATATAATTTTTAATCAATAGAATAGTTTAAAATTAAATGTTCTCGACTTTAATAGTTAGAAATGTTCGGAACTTTTTAAAGTTTAGCTATAAAATAGCTTCTGGGTACATAATATCACATGATAAATATATTTGGCTGATTTCCTCTAAAATTTACTCTATCAGATAATCGGGAAAAAAAGATAAATATGTGAATTTTCTTCAAATATCTTTTATATAAATAATAAAATATTCATCAAGGATATATTTTTATAAATTTATTTAATTTATCTGCTGCAAAATATTTGAGATACGTGGCAGGGAACTGTCACAAATATAGGATCCTATTATTCTCTGAAAGTCATAAAAATACATGAATGAAATCAATAGAACAAATATATTTTTCATCACTTATCGAAAGAAAGTTTAATTTATTCAATTTTTGTAGGGTTTTGTATAAAATATTTAAATTTTATAGCATTCTGTTCGAAACTTGGCCAAATGGTGCTGCTAGTTCTCTGTCTAGATGTACATAGAGAGCCATTTGAATAAATCTCGAACACAGAAGGCCTCAAAATTTAGATAGAGTGGATCTCCTGAATAGAAGACCTCTATATAGTTTCTATATCTAGAAGAAGGTTCGGCATTATTATATAATAATGTAAATATAATATAAATTTAATATTGGTTTGAAAGGAATACTGCAACGCAACATATGAGCGATCTGCCAAGTGGGATGCCTCCCAGGAGGACCTTCTACGATGAAATGGCCCTTAGACACGTGATGTTAGATACGTGTGAAGAAAACTCAGTAAACTCTACGTAGCCAACCCATTGGTGAGGCTCGAATCTGCGACCAATGTTCAGTGGTTTACTCTACTTGACCACTGGTNTGCTTATATCTAACTTAATCAATCACGTGTCTTTCTATCCAATGACATGAAATGCATATTTTAAAAAAAAGACTTCATTATATTATGTCTCTTAGTGTTTTTTTATTCTCTTTCACTCCTTCGTGTCTTGTTTTCTTTTTTAACTTGTCTACAATATCATTAATACAGCCCAACACAATGAATATGATGGATTAATATCAAAGTCTATACATGAGATTATTGATGATGATTATCATATAAAAACACTATTCAAATATTAGAATTTCTAAATAATGACCAAGAGGTAAACAAGTTTAACTATGGGTGATTAACTAAAGTATAAAAGTATGTACTGTATAAGTAAAAGCATTGCTTTTATAGTAGAATGATTATTGAAAGTGCTGTTTTTAACTAATAATAGTTATTTATACAGTTTTTTATGGTAAATTTGATGTATATGTTATATTCTGTACTGCTTAACATTATGTTTTTCTAACATTCTATTACGTATACTAATTTTTCTAACTTTAATTTTACATTTTACAAATTTTAAGTATGCAGATGAGTCAAAAATTCTCATAATTTTAATGATTAAAAGATAAACAAGTATAATTATGGATAATTTATTTTTACATTGTCTATCATTAGTAGATGATTATTGAAAACAGTATTTAAAACTAGTTATAATTAAATACATCAAATTTATCACAAAACTTGTGTAAATACCATATTTTGCAATGTTTTATATCATTATTTTACTTAAATTTTATACTGTTTATATATTATCTGCCATTATTTTTATATTATAGATATAAAAATGAGCGCAGGGAACTTAAATACCGTTCGAGGTAATTCTGCGAGTTAATATCGGTCAACGAGGGATTCTAACTTTCAAGAAAGTTTACGACTATGGACATTAATTAACTGTGGTCAAGCCACAATTGACGTTACAATAAAGTAAATACCAGCTTGAGAAATTTATGTCTGTCATTACAGAGAATGGCCCGAACTTCGTTGTCTCTGTTGGCCAATCGAGGGTCATCTCTTCTCTTTTCAATCCCGGCACAACGTAGCTTGTTAGATATCTTTGGTTTTACTTAAGATCACAGTCGTAATCTTCCCCGAAATAAGACGAAAAAAACAGGAAAAAATAAAGAAAATATATATCTATATATTTATAAAATCCGGATATACTTCCTTAAAGGAAGAAAATTTTAGATAGAAGATAAGAAAACAAAAAGATATCAGTTCCAAAATAGCCTATTTAGTTCGTCAATGCGTGGTCAGAATATCGAAAGCTTACTAGAACCTTCAGCGTGTGTTTATTCAGTGCAAATAGGTCCTGTCAAATACAGGCAAAAAAACCGAATAAAGCACTCTACCAGAAGAAAAAGTAAATAACTTACCGGGCATAATGTCTTCTCCACCGACAGTAGATATAAGAATCCATAAAAGTAATGCCATCCAGAATGTATTTACAAACGTTCTAGTGTACCACGTTTGCTGTGTATCGGCCAAAGAGACCACCTCCGATTCCGACGACCAGAAATCTTTTCTCTCCCACATGCCCACTCTGGTCGACATTAGTAAATAACGTTGTCCATATTTTACTTATTCCAATATAAATTTAACGATTAAAACAGGTTCATAAAGCCTCGTAAAGTACGAAGTTCGAAACATTCGAATGTCTAACAACAAGATAGCCATACAGAAGAAATCACAATCGCGTATATGCCAGTCCCGCTAAGTATCATGCCCAGTCATAGATTGTAGTCGGAGTCTTCCACCTCACTTCTAGGTGGCTAGGCAGCGACTGATGACTGACTGCTCGCGAAAGCCACGATTATACACGACGGTCGACCAGATCAGTCCCGTCTAGAGCGCCCTCTATATGTATTAAGCTCGTCCGTGTGGCGTGTGCAGCAGAACTGCCAGTGATGTTCTCTACTCGATACTGGAAGGTCTCGTAGCTATAGGCCCTCTCCGCTTCGTACGTCAATTTTATTTCCTAGCAACTCTCTCTAGCTATTTCTTTATTGTCGTAGACAAGAGAAGTACTACAGACTATCCAACAATTGCATTCAACGTTTATCTTGCTTTCTATGAGCAGTATTCGCTCTTATATACAAGGATTTTCCTCGCTTCTACATTTTTATTGGCCTTTGAATATCTAATACCGAAAGAAAGGGAAATAAACAAATATAAAAAAAGAAAACAAACTTATAACCTTTATCATTATTGTTACTATTATTATTACGATTGTTTGACTTATATTTTGAATGATAAAGATGCGAGTTACGTTGTTTTTCCATACTCAGAATCTTATTTTAGTTCAGAAACAAAAGAAAAATAAATGTAAACTATACGTATACATTCGAGGAAGAAGATGAAGAAGAAAAATTTAATAAAATATTTTAAAAATAAACATAAATGTAACTTGAAAATATAACATTTATTAATAATACTTACGAAAGGGACTCTTATATAATATATATAATTTAATTAACATTAAATTATTTTTAAAATTTGTAAAATTAGAATTTTATTGCTTTTTAAGTAAAAAGCAATAAAGATGTAATTTTATTGATTTACNATAATTAATAATAATATATCTGAAATTAGCCTATATTAATCATTTCAGACGTGTACTGTACTCAAATAGGAGTGCGTGTTAACAGAGTCGTTTGACCCTAGTCCCAAATCATTAAGAAGCTTCAAAATTTAGTATTTACACAAAACAGTGATATTAAATAATATAAATTAAAGTTGCTTGCGATAAATGATAAAAAAAACTTTTTATTTTACTTTTTTCTTTTGCTTTGGAGTGAAACAGGGCTCCTTATTTGTGACTGGATCCAGTTCTATTTCACTTCTCTCCCAACCCCAATATACACTATTGTATATATCACTACATTACACACATATACCATATACAGTATACAGTTTTTGTTCGACTAAATCGTTTAAATTTTATCAAGAAATTTGTTATAATTAAAGATCTTATGTCAGTTAATATAATTTATGTGTTGGCATAGATTAATAAGATATGGCATGATAATATGTTTATGCTACCTTAAAAAAGTATAGCAAGATGATATAGGAATTAAGGATATACAGCCTACATCAAGTTATCATTATATCATATAATAACACAAGTTCTATCATCATACCATACAGAGTCACATGATTGAAATCTGATGGCACAGAGATTAAGAATGTAGGACATCATACTGTCATGATAGGCATGGAACTCGCGTAGAACAGTAGTTTCACGTTTAAATATAACATTCAACACACGATAAAATATGTATTATAAAAAATTAAAACATTATATAAAGTAAAACTTATACAACTTTATAATTTAATATCTACATAAGTAAATTTTTAGTTATAAATACAGTATTGAAGAGAAAATTCTTAAAATTTCTAACTAAAATATCTTAAAATTCAAATGAGAAAAATAATATTCATTGTGAATATTTTAATTAAACATAGATTATAAAATTAAAAAATAGGAGGGACATCTGTTAATTCAACAGTCATTTTGTTATGATTGATATTATTATATTTACTAATATCAGTTAATGATTGTGATCAATAATGCTTATGATTCATAATGGTTATGACTTGTACAGTACTTAGAAGGAATCATCAAAATCTGATTCCATCTACGATTTGTACTTAGAAAGTCATTTCTATAGCCTAGTTAAATCGAAATGTGCCAAACACCAAGTTTAAGTAAATCTGATGCAGACAGGGTAATCAATATCAAAATCGTCTGAAAATTTACTGATTATATTCGTTTCTGCTAGCCTAAATTACACAGTTAATAGTTATAAATTAATCATACCTACGATAAAAAAATATTTTAACTTATAGTTTCAAAATTTACGTAAGATAAATTAATTAAAAATAGCATTTTTATGTAAAGTATTGAAGCTCCCGAATTAATGATAGCTTGTAAGATTATATAATAACTATTAAGACTCTTAATGTTAATTAAATAATTATAGTACATATTCAACTATTACAATTATCATTTTACATATATTATTATCTTGTAACAATTAATTTTAGTATAATAATTATAAATATAATTAATAAGTTTAAATTATAATAATTGATTTCATTTGTTTGACGAAATTATTAAATGGCAAACTTTAAATTAATTATATAATTACTTTAAGTGGTAACTTTAACTTTATAATAGCCTTAGAAAGTTTTTTACACTTTAAATGTATCTAATTTCAAGCGGATTATTATACTTTTTATAGTAATTTCTTAATTTGAATATTATTTTCATCCGAAAAACTTTGTCTGATAATTAAATTTTAATATTTAANTAAGTAATTTTTATTTTCCTGAAAAATGTTATTAGCTGAATTCAACGCAATTTTAAGAAGTTAACTTGATTATTTTGTTCAAAACCTTTTATAGTTCTTTTAGGACTTTAACTCATTTATAAGAAAGACGATGACACCTGTTTGGATGTTTATCGGATATCATAATCGCTTGATAAAAGAAAAAACAAAAGTAATTTTAAAAGCGCAATATATGCGCGTACATATGCATGTAAGAATGACAAATATACCACGCACGTTTACATGCATGAAATGTGCATTATGCATGTTAAATGCGCCATTAATCACAATAAAATTTGTTCGTTGTGCATACGAGATCGAGCAATCTTAGTAACATAGTCTATTACGTCATACTTTTTAGGTGAAAGAGGATAAACACGAGACACTAGTTACACAAAGGATTTCAAAACTATGACGTCACAAATCACATATTAGAATAATGTTTCGCATAGGAAGTGCGTAATCAAGTCAATTTGGAAAAAATTACATGTTCAACGAACGATTATTTATTGTAACAACGGCACAATACCGGGTTGCAATTTTTAATTATATTTTTAATTTATTTAATTTAAAGTATATGCTCTCCACCTCAGATTAGTAATGTAGTGTCTTGCTTCTGTATATCATACTTTTCCATTAGCAATGGAGTCGTGCCGGTCACCTATCTAATACCTTTCGGGGAAAATTTTTGAATTGAAATAACGTAATTTTTACGGAAGTGCCTATATAGTTAACCGGGGATCATGCCGCTAATCTTTCCATATTTGATCTCGGCTTTTATTTAACTAACTCCGTTCTTGAGATTAAGAAAGGACAGACAGACAGACAGACGACAGTGAGAATTTATAGATCTACAATTTTTTCAAATTTCATTCCAAAAATTTATAATTAAAAATTATTTTAAATATTAAGAAAATAAATTTTAAAAGGTAAAATAGCATTGTACCGGATGCATGCGCTGCATTATTATCGTTCTGAATCGTTTTCGTTTCAAAATCTATAAACACGAAACTAATTAGGAAAGTATTTATAGATTTAATCTATAATTACTATCAAAATATGTGCAGCTTATGACAAAATTTAAATATAAATGTGTTGTAAGCATTTGAAATTGTCGATTATATTTTTAAGATGAGAGAGAAATAATGGCGGCACTTCCGGCTTGCTAGAGTGCGAAGTGAGATTTGTACGATTGGCAGAATATAGATCACGTGCTATAGATAAAACTTTGATTGGCTATATAGGGAAATTTTCAGTGCTTATTCTTTATATACAGGATATATATCAATAGATATTACGTATATATATACGTATTTTCTCATCAAATGAATATTATTGGCCTTGTAAGTCTGTTACCTCCATCATCTTTTCTTATCTTCCTCTATTCTTTGATATTGTCTTCTTCACTTTCTGCATCCTTTTCTTGGTCGTCTCCGGATCTTGATTTGTTTATTTCCAGAACACACATACATATATATAGCTATATAAGATTCTATAGCCAGTAAGATTTCATAATATATATACAGTGGTACCTCAGGTTACGAACGCCCCAGCATACGAAATTTTCAGGATACGACATGAAATTCGAACATATTTTTGCTCCACGATACGAACAAAAACTCACCATACGACGTTACATTAGTTCGCATTTTTCATTTGTTTTTCTTACTACAGTTATTTTTTTTAATGTATTACTTGGCTTTAATTTGAGTATGTTTTTCGCGTTGGAACGAATTATTTGGTTTTACATGTAATCGTATGGGAAAAGATGATCCACCTTACGACATTTTCATGATACGATCTCAGTTTCAGAACGGATTAATTTCGTATCCTGAGGTACCACTGTATATTATAGAATCTTATGATGTGGTATGGATGTTTGGTTGGTTCCCTACCAGAAGCTTTAGGAATAAAATTTAAACTAAAATAATTGTCCTAAACAACAAATCTAAAATTACATTTAATTAATAAATAATTCAATATCAATCAATTATTTCATTTCTTATTATAATAAAAAAAATGAATGCTTGATTATCAATCAATCGCTAACTTATACTAGTTGACTGTGGGTTGTTTTAGAAGAAAAATCATAGTTCGAATATCGAATTTGTTTTCGAAGTTTCCTCTCTTGTATCGGGAGCATTCTAGAACATTTGTCTGAGATGCTCGTTTGTCAGCAATAAGGGGTAAAGGATGCTTAAGTTTTCTTCATTCTAATTGTACTTTTCAGATCATTCTCTCAGATAAACCCCATAGCAAAATCTTACTTACTCTAGTGTATAGAATTCGATATAATAAATTTATAAATTTTCTCTGTACATGATATAAAATAAATAAAAATACAGTAATCATTAATTAATTTTTTAAATTGAGAAAAATTTCAAAGACTAAAATCAAAAATTTATAATTTTTACACACAAATATGCATTCATACAGGTCTATATAAATATATATATTTTTACGTAAAACGTATCAGAGTTATCATCTTTAGCACCTTAAATTTCCTCAAAATACAAAATTAAATAAATAAAATAATAAAGATTTAATAAGCTGGAAAAAATGTCATGTAATTCTTGAAAATGCGATATTTTTGGCTTTTTCTCTCTGTTAAAGTTTTAATATTAGCTTAAAGATCCTATTTTCTTTACTAAATTATTCTTTTCATTCAATAATATATTATCCGAGTTCAAAATATAGAAAATGAAGTCCATTTCGAGTGAAAATTGAATTAAAGATTATGCTAGCGATAGTTTGTGCGTAAGTAATTTCATACTAGATACAGTAACTTATATAACACTGAATTGAAAATATAATATAATATTTGATTAAAAAATGCTCTCAAATTTTATTATCGAGGATATAATCACAGTATGCACCATTAAGCAAAAATTCATAGCATTTTCTTCGCCTGGACATGTGTTACACAGTTTATTCCAATCGATACGTACATATGATCATAGGAATGTCTCTTGTGGTGAATACAAAGAATCTACGTAAATTTAAATGGCTTCTGAATAGTTTGCCACAGCACATATGTTTATTGCGCTGTATAAATGCAATAAACATATGTACAATAAATGTAATGTTAGAAAACTCCTAGTGACCGACTGAATTAGGAATGGATGTTGTTCAGAAACATGTAGAATATCAGAATATGATGTCTAGAATGTAGCCTATCAAGTAATAAAATTACCAATTGTTTTTGTTTTATAATTATTCAATTATATCTTTAAAAATGTGCATTACAGTATTCATATCATATTTACCTCTCTCGTTTTTTTTCTTTGCTTAATGAATGCCATAAAGATGTTTAAAATTAAAATTATAAAATATATAACTAATTAATTTATAATTAAACTAAGCATTTTTCGAACTTATTAGGAATGGATTTGCTTCACAGTTTTTAGAATAAAGAAATTCTTGTCTGTGACAAATTCGTTTTATGATGTTTAGTGGCGGTTTTTGGTATAGACACTCCGCTTTTACCTAAAGCTCGCACTTTTAGAGAGCTCCTTATACGTTTGTCTACATTCAATCTGGGTGCACTATTCGTAATCCAGTACTAACTGGAACTCTATCTTGTACAATATCAATATATGTAACATTATACAAGAGTGGAACCACGGGAACTACTTAAGCCACAAAAAATATTAATATTTATTTGTTCGAACTTCAAAATGTTATTTTTAAAACCATTTATGATAGCATATATGATTTATCGGACCATCGGCAATACGATTGTAATTGCGCGTGTTAATAAAAGATAATTATTAAAATATTTTTAATTTTTGAGTAAGTTCCGCTTTGCATTCTTCTGGATCAGCCACTGACATTACTTAATACAATATCAATATACACTGGACTAGTAACCATTTGCCATAATGAACTTTCGAAATAGTGAACAATTTTGCATAAAATTTTGCATTGAATCATACATTGAATAATTCAGCTGTCTCCTTTATTATAATTGTATTGCCGACGCCCCGGTTCCTATGTTTTCTCTTTTCCCTCTTTACTATCTCACTTTATATTCCTCTTCCCTCTCACCCCTTCAACTTCATATCTTCCTTCCGTTTTATCTTTATTTGGACTATACCTATGAGTGCGGCCCTTTAATCTTTCTATTATATTGTCTTCGAGGATTCAGCTTTCTTCGAGTCATTGTACTTTACATTATATAGTTATATGAAAGAGGCTCCAAAAGTCCATGCCTATCTGAGACTTAGGGTTCAATATTGTGTATTTGGATCTGTTTATAATTTATTTTTATTAAAGAGCTTTATATATATATATACAATTACGAAAATAAATTAGAATTTTAAATTAATTATTTATTTTTATCTATCAAAAATTTTTAATTTAATCTCAAAACATTAAATTTATATCCATTTATCGTTAAAAATGCCATTGCTTCATTAATGTAGCGAAAAAATTTCAATTATATCCTATTCCCATTAGTTTTAAAAATTCTTATATTGAAATTTATTAAATATTTAAACTTATATTTTATTTGTAATTTTCTGATTAAATTAAGCATCAATTTTAAAAAATCAATTTATTTTATCCAAAAAGTATGCAATAATACATACTTCTGAATGAGTTTACTTAAATAAAATTTACATATTCAATTGGATAAAAGATAAAGATTTTTTTTACAAACGTCGAACAGAATTTTAAAACCAAAAATATAATTTTTGAAAATTTATAATGGCCATTTTTATTATTTTTTTAGACATTTTGGATAAATTCCAAAAGAATTTTGGGCCTAACTCCATTTTTATAGGATATATTATACTTATATTTTATAACAGGGATTATACGATCACATTATAACCTAAGAGAAATTTTACTTTTGTAATTTGTTAAATTTACGAAAATATTATCTCTAATTTGAGAAACAGGAAATTTGCTTGAAGCCGTACATAAATTATTTTATGCTTAATTAATATTTCATCTTCAAACTTTGAAGAAATTAAAACTAGAAATTCAGAAGAAAATTTTAAAAATATATATATTATTCGTTCACTAATTATTATATTACTTCGAATTTAAAGCTCCATTTTTTTTTCACGCTTTCTAAATTAAAATCAGGTTGTATCTTAAGATACGGATACTCTTTATCACTCTTCAAATTCTTTATATTTTATTTTAAATACATTATTAATGTTTTATTCTTTAATGAATTCTTTTAAACTAAATTTTCTTTTAATTTTTTTTTTCTGAAAATTCTCTTTTAATAAGAGATAAATCTTCAATTCGAGATGCTTCTTAAACTAGAGAGTTCTCTTTATAACTCTTCAAAAGTGTATATTCTAATGAAAATTTTATTATAATTCTTGAGTATTTTACATTTTATGTTAATTATATTTGTTTTAAAGACATTATTAACCGTTTTTACTTTTTTAATAAACTCTATTAAATTATATTTACTTTTAATCATCATTAACTTTTTTGGGAAAATTCCTTTTTTTTTCAAAATGAAGATTGCATCTTAAATTCAAAATAATTTAATATTTATTCAAATTATGTTTCTTTATTTTCTAAATATTCATTTCTAGAAAATTTAGTAATGAATAATCATTAAACCTTGTTTAAATATTTAGAAATTTGAATTAATTTAAATCCGTCTATTATTATTAAATTTGTTAAATTTCAAGTAATATAATTTTATTAACAAAAGTTAAATTTAAAAACTATAAAATTTTATTTTTAAATACATTTTATTTTATAAATGTTTGCAAAATTAATAAAATATTATTAAATAAAATTTGTATATAAGCGCATAATTATAATTCATTCAATATATCAAACCTGTTGACACTATAATAATAATAAATATCAAAATATATTTTAAAAATTATTGTTAAACTCAAATATATGTAAGTTATTTTGTCAATCAATCTAATGTATTTTCTGAAGAACTCCATAGCTTTTGAAGTAGTAGATTATCAAATATTTGGTTTAAGAATGAAGTTTTTCAAGTGTTCTAATGGAATTCAATTTTTGAATAGATTAAGTATACACTGTGAAAGCCATCGAAATTTCTTAAACTTATTAAATATGCATCACTATTGTGTGATTTAAGCTTATAAAATTTCTCGCATTAAGTCTTTATAGCCGTTAGCAATGTACAGAATTCAAAAACAATCTTCACTACTTCCATTATTATCATCACATCTTTATTCTTTCTTCTCTGTCGCTTAATATAATAAATTTATTTTAAGATTTTTTTAGAAAGTGTAACCATACACTATTAATTTTATTTTTTATATTAAAATTTATTTTATGCTAAAATGTTTATGCAAGTTTACTTTTTAAAATCAATATTTCATAGCAAAGAGAAGTTACATTGCTTTAAAATAGATAATGTTTTTGCAATAGATACAATAAAAAAATAAATATCAACTAAATTTCTGTATTATATCATAATATTATGCCGAAATGTAAAATTTTATGCGTAAATTCAGTTTTAAAATATTTTTAAATTATCAAAAGAGGTATACATGTTTTTAGTTCGTATTATTCAACAAAAGAATTTTCAATATAAATTGTTTTATGTTAAGATACTTTGGTATATATTCTTATATAAAATTATCAAGTCATTTTACATGTAAACACTTATTAAATTCCTGCAAGAAAGCTTGATTTTTATAAGGTTAAGATATCTGTTTTTGACTAGTCGGCATCTCTCTGCAGGAAAGAAAATGAGAAGAATATCGTTAGAGGTGATGTTATAGGAAAATATTGAAGATATCATGGATGGACAATGTTAGAAATGTAATAGTAGTCAAGGGACAAGACCAGTTGATAACTCAAGAGGTCCTCATCACTAGGATTTCATTGAATGTACACGGTACAGAAATGTACCGTGTACTTTCAAGCTGAATTGGGACTTTCTGTATCTTTCTGTATAGACTTTCTGTAATGTAGGATAAATGATCTTTCTAGCCGGTTCTATAGGCAAGAAAAATCATTTAGCCTAAGCCTTAGATACAAAAAGCCCAAGTTTTTATATAAAAAGTATGATATGAAAATGATACCCATGTATATAATTTATATTAAAGGAAATTTTATGATCATGTATCCACATTATGACAGACTTTTGCATAATGACAAACATTTTCGCATTATATATTTACATTCGCATTATAAATATTATATTCAATTAATGAGTTAATATTAAAGCTGTATATAACTTAATACAAGGTAAATATATTACTAACACGAAATTATAATTGCATTAAAACACGTCATGATATATGCTGCATCCAAGTTAATGCTCTCAATATTATAAATTTTTATGTATATCAGTTATTAATAATATTATTTAAGAAATTATATTTCGAATTGGTGTAAAGATATACTGCCATTAAATATAATTAATTTTTACAGTAATTAATTTAACATCAAATATTTTAGGTTATTAATAAGTAATGCTGATTAACGATTATTAACATAATAAATTAAGTAATATTTAAAATATCATTAGTAAATTTTTCTTATTAATCATAAATTTTCGTATAAGTTCTATAATTTAATCAAAAATCAGAAATAAGTTCTATAATTTAATCAAATTATGAAACTCAAATAGTGATTCCAGCGGGTCCCAAGGCACAAAGATGCCCAAAATTTAAGGTTTTATGTAAGAAGATATCATATGAAAGCGGAATAAATTAAAGTTTCTTTTGATAAGTGGATATATCTATATTTTATTGATTTTATTCTTATATCTGTATGGGTTTCGGAGAAGAATGAGACTATATTTGTCATTGGTTCGAGATCCATCTCATTTTTTTCAACGCTTGCATTTTCGTAACAGCGTTTTCCATCAATGCTTTATGTTATAGATTTCATTTTCCAATATAGTTTCATATATTTTAAAAATATTTTACAAAATTATTGAAGAAATTTCATATAATTTTATCTTACTTGGCTATAAAGAAGTTTCTTCTTGGTTATCCAAAATAATTACAGTACTTTTATTAAGCTTATATTAATTTCTTTGTCATTTATTTGCATTTTTAAGAAATTAGAAATGAAATATAAATTAACTTTTCATAAATATAGATTGAAATGTTAATCTTTTATTACATTGTTAATTGTGGATTAACTTGAAAATAGGGTCCACTAGTAGCCGAATGGGTAAGCCACAAACACTGATAGTTACTCGCAGTTTGCTCTTCATCAACGGACTGGACCATGAATTTTTCCGAATTTTCTTTACATGTATAATAGAAAAGTCCTCTGGCTAAGCACTCTCCCTTGGCAGATCGCCCATATGTTGTGTTGTCTTATTCCATCAACTAATCATTTGAAAATGATTCAGATCAAAAATAGTTAATAATCTATAATTAAGAAGAAAGGATAAAATATTACAATTATTATTACATTGAATATAAATTAATAAAAATATTTTTATATAAAATTCTTAATAACGAAAGTTTTACTTTGTGTAAATTTATAAAAACAAAAAAGTGAAAAAGACATTTCTAAAATTTATAACTGTAATTATTCATAATTACTGTCAAGAAAATACTTGTAATAAATTACTTTTTTTTATTTAATTATTATTAAGGGATTAATTTGATAGTTCTATATCTTTAATTATATTAATTATATTTATAATTGTGGTATGGTTTATCTCAGTCATCATATAATGAAATTATATATAATGAACAATATTAATAAGTTGAAATTATAATTCTGAGTAATAAGAAATTAAAAAGAAGCCAAAATTATGTAAATAGTTATTAAAATTTGTTTTTATAACTATGTTATAGATTATTGTAAAGGAAAGAAAACGTTTTAGTATATTCTAATATATATAATAAATCTACAGTCCTGATAAAGAAGGTACTAATAGGCAAACCTGTTAGAAACCTCTTTAGCTTTATCCAAAACTTCTTCAGAGTCTTCTTTTATCTGGGCACCTCTTTATCCAGGATTCCTCCAGATCATGAACACAGAGAACTCCCAAATAGTGTTATCAGTAGGTTAATTTAGTGTGGCACCAAGTCGCATAAGACTCACAAAATTCAATCTATTATGTAAAAAAACATGTTATTAAAGTCATTATCTTTCATTATCTAATTATTATAAATTATATTCTTCCACTATCCCTAGATTTTATCATGCGAAAAACTGTTTTTATTTTTTAAACGAATAAAAATAACAATAAATCTAATAAAATTTATAAAATGAATTATTATTTTTTTAATTTAATTTTTGTGTTTGATATTACGTAACATTATTTATTGAGTTCAAGTTCATGCGTTAAAATTAATTAGTTCATGCTTTTTCATATTGAACATGCTCCGAACGGATAAAATTCGATTGGATCTTGTTAGTCACATGATACTCAACTGTTCAGGAGATAGCAGTCAACTCATTCTTCGCAGATCTATCCTAAGAGCAGGATTTTATTTCCTCTTCTTCTGCTACAGGTAAGCTTTGTACTTCATTATAAAAAAATTTAAAATAAAAAATATATTTTTCTATAAATTTACATTAAATTTTATTAAAATTAAATCTCGAATTTTTCTTATTTTTACCATATTTAAGATTTCTTCATTATAAAAGTTTTTTTAGAGAAAATTACGATTTAATTTTGTGTATAAAAATTCTAAACTCTTATGTATAAAGCTTGAGCAATTTTTTAAATTATTTTTATAAATTATAAAAAAAATGAATTTCGACTTTTGTTTACGTAAAATTAATTTTAAAACTTGTAATATTTTTATTAATTAAAAGAAGAAATAAGTTTTGANAAACAACGGACACTGACGGGAGCATAAAAAAATGACCGCTGTTTAGAGGTAGCCGTTGTTGGAAGGTGGCCGTCATTGGAGGTTCTACTGTACATTTTTTATGTATTATTTTAAACAAAATTAAATCTTATAACGCGTTTCATTAATTAAAAAAATGCTATAAACAATGTTTAAATATACATAATTCAGTTTTAACAGAGAGCAATATCTTCATAAATATTTTTAATAAAGTTTTAGTCTGTTAGTTAAATAAAATAAATCTTTATAATCCTTTTAGCATTTTGGGATTGTTTTAAGCATTACATTTTATAAATTAAATTGAGTAACAAATTATATTATTTCGTAATTTATATAGGAAATTTTAAACTCAAAACTTAATCTCCTTATCTTTATTTGACTTCTTTAAAGGATTATAAGGGAAATATATTAAAAATTGATCATAGTAATTGTTCTGTAATTTAAAAGTTATCGTTAAAAGAACTGATGATTAAGTAAAATTAAAATAATAATTAAATTTAAAAGAATGTAATAAAACTAAATTAAATTAAAATGAATTCTTTAAAAAGAAAATATGATAATTATTATTATTATATAACGGGAAAAAAATCATTTATGTTTGTGATAAAAATGAATCATTTGCTTTTTTAAATGTAAATATTGTTGAATTGTAAGGTAGTTATTTTTATACATTGAGATTCTCAAACAGTATATCGTGATCTCTCAGAAAATTTACATCATATTCTTAGGTAATATTATACTGTTTTAATAAAATAAAAATCTTTATGGAGATTCTAAAATTCTATAAATTCTATTCTTATACAGTATAATACATATAAAAGTTACTTTCAGTTAGTTCAAATCAGGCTGGTTTCAATCACAATGATGACTATTCGCCTTGTATCATACTACATTCATGCGAAACTGATATAAAAAAAATAAATCAATAGAAAACAATCCATTCCTGTGCTTTATATATTTAAAAAACACAGGAAAAAAAGAAATGAATTTTTTAAAAATCAATATGCAATGATAAAAAATTCAAGTTAAAAAAATACCAATTATTATTTTATTGAGTAATCAATATAAAATTTTTTGTATAAGACTTAATAGAAAAAATAAATCGATTTAAAACAAATTATTAATAATTACAGTAATTTTTAAAATAATTTGAAAGATATTATTAAGATAGAATTATTTTTAATGAATGAATTAAATTAATAAAATTTAATATGTATATAGTAAATTATTATTATTATATACTGTAGGCTACATTTTTAATATAATTTAATAAAAAAATATAATTTAATTTTATAACATAATATTTTGCACGTACAGTCAAACTTCGATTTTAGCGAGCTCTTCTAAAATTGGTATTAAAATACCAATTTCAGAGTATGGAACTAAACTGAAATAAGTCACTTCAAGCAATAAGAAATATAGAATGTGTACAATAATGAGATCTAAATCCAAGTTTGAATTCGAGTTTGAAAGTCAAGCGATTTGATGATATAATTTATTTACAATCAAAGTAATGCTATTGAGAACGAGATTACGACTTTCAACAAAACAATTAATACGCCCTATAAAAATCAAATGACAAAAATCAATAAATACATATAAATTATAAAAATCCAGCAACGAGTTGCTTAACTTTTCTGGCAATATTTGGTAACGCCATCATATTTTATTGTTAAAATTTTTTATATTTTTAATTATTATATAATGGAAAATGGCAAGAAGCTTAATTTTGAGGTAAAAATGGGTTTTATAAAAAAATTGTAAATGCTAATAACGAGTAAAATTATCATTAAGTCCGACTCTACTTGAGATATGACACAAGACCCACCAAACCGTTGACCTTTAACCATCAAATTTAATAGCATCAAAATACACTTAATACACAAACCTCCCTGCAAAATTTCAGAAATTTTTGACACAAAGCACAAGAGCTATTAAGTTTCAAACAGGGTGAACAAAATCTTGCCCCCATAAACATCCATACATACAGAAAAAAAAACCCTCTTTTTTTACATTTCTCGACGTTTCAAGGTTTCCTGAATCGAAAAATATAAAAATCTGTAGGGTCGTTTTTTTGATCGATCACCATACTTTCCCACTGTTATGTATAACATGCAAAAAATTTAAAATTAATTTATAAATTAACAATTTTGAAAAATGTACTTTGCAATGAAAAATTGCTTATTTATTAAATCTGATATTGAAGACGAGTTCTCTATTTAATATTTCTGAGGAGGTTCCGTTCAACAGTGTTCGTCTTTATTTACGGTGGTTACGCTAGTTAGAAGGGAGCTATTTACAGGTTTGACTGTATTATACTATAACAAAATGAATTCTTCTGGTTAAAAAATCGGTATAATCTTTATGAGGACGTATTAAAATTTTTTATGTTCTCTATAAGGATTTTTTTAAATCTCTGTGAGGATTGTGATACGATCTAGATAACTCGATTCAGACTTTGCTTAAGAGACTATAAAATAAATGCCTATCCTATGAAATTTATTAAAATTAGTTATTGAAGACTCGTATAAAACAGTCTCAACAGACTTCTCAGCGAATTTTTCTATATCACTTATTCGAAATGTCATCAATACAATGGTGAACACTTTGAAAGCTTGAAATGATGTCATGTATCCAAATGATTTATTGGATGTCTAAATTTTGATATATAACGTATAACAACTGAACTATCCAGTTGAAAATTTCCCATGAAATTTAAAAAACTTGTGTGACTCACCACTCATTAAAGGATATCGATATTTATTTGAGACACCATATTTTATATATCAATAATATACTATATAAGAGGTAATTAATGAGTGATTTATAAGCCAATTTAAAAATGCTATTCTATGAATAGCATTCTTAAATTGGTTTGAATAGATTCATATACTCTATGATGTCCAAAACTTAAGCAACAATGTAATTTTTAAGCGATGAAATTGTGGAAAAGGGCTTGTTGCGATCAGTACAATGAACACCCAATTCAGTAGAAAAAAGATTCGTATGCAAATATCAGGAAGAAGACATCACGGGTGACGTGAGGGCATGCAAAACGCGTGCAGTCAGCGCGCGTAGTGCGACACTACAATAAAAAGAAATACGAAAGGCGCTATTAGGCCTAAAGATATTTGCTGCAAATTCAAGTGAGTTCGTACGTGCAATACGGCTAGAAGAAACCATTTGGACGACTTTACACGTTGGTAGATTATTCCCAGGTGATTTCTTGTGGAATTACGGCATAAACAATCGTTGCTTGAGTTTTGCACACCAGTGTATTTGTAATAAATTTGAATGGGCTATTATAATGCCGATTATCCAATAGCGGTTTTAGATTGTTCGAGGCCCTAAGCTAGCATATATAAGTGGCGAAGTTTCTTTTATATAAATTTATATGCCGTACAATACGATAATCAATAGGATTCTAGCTAGCACTTTATTCCGAGTACTGGATTAAGGCAAGCAAATACAGGATGGACTAAATGTCAGTTAACCAGGATATATTTTTAAGAACGGTTAAAACAGATTCGAAACAGCTGAATATTATTATTTCTGATTCGATTGCTTCATTGGAAGCAGTCGAATCACAAATAAAGCATACAGTTCTCGGTTGATCGACTTTTGGGCCACCATGTATTTGCTAACATTGAAGGCGTCCAAAAGTGGAAGGCACCAGATGAAAGTTAATAAAATAATAGTTTACCCTGTGCCTAAAATCACCACTGTATTTATTACAACTTAATTTTGTAATATGACTTTTTAAATATTTAAGAAATTGACATTTGTAGACAATTTTTCATGAATAATATATTTTTTTTTTACATATTGAATTTATTTTATTTTTATAGTTTATCTGTTAACAGAAAATAAAATATATTCACAATAAAATAGTCCATAAATTTAAAATTAAAATAGACATAAAAATCACTTTTTTTAAATATAAACAATTTTCTTCTCTAAGAAAAGCATTAGAAATAAAATAATTTTTAATAAAGTTAAAAAAATAATTCATTTAAAATGTTGCTATTCAATGGTTAAAGAATTTAATTTAACATTATACAGTGTGGCCCAAAAATCAGTTAACCAAAGATATTAAAAAGTATATTAATTAGTTAATTGACTTCTGGGATTCTTATATTTTCTGGGCTATTCTTTATTATGATCTAATCATATGCAATGAAAGCATATTTATTAATTTACTTTCTTCTCATTTCTCTTTGTTATTTATCACTTGAATTATTCATATTTAGAAATAATAAGAGGAAAATTTTGATTGATTAAAATTTAATTTAAAATCTATATTAAATTAAATTC
>NW_019384848.1:307444-315391 GCF_000671375.1 Centruroides sculpturatus
ATTAAAATCTATATAAAATTAAATTTTGGTAAAATATTAAAAAAAATTATAAAAATTTTTTTTATTTACTTTACAACATAATTTTATAAAATTTTAATACATTAAATAAGGAAAATAAGCAAATTTTAAAAACTAATTATAGAAAAATAACTGAAAGATGAGAAATATTGATGTATTAAGAGGATTTTATAAACATTTTTTTAATGTAATATAATATTGTCTATATGATAAAAATATAATATGAAATAAAAAACAGTGGATTCTTGATATAACGATCGCCCCGATATAGTAACAATTTCGTTCACAGTTCACAATATAGGTACACTGTATATAAAATAAAAGAAAAATTACAGTGGACTCTCGATGTAGTGAATACTTAAGACAGCAAAATCGTCATTCTTCCAAGATTTCACTGTATTAGCAAATGCTTTATTAAACAATTAGGACGAATCCTATTGAAGTAGAGAGACAATTTAAATTCCCAAACATCGAATATATAATATTGTAACATCTCACTGTCCCAAGCTGCAATTTTTAATCATTTTTTAATTTCAAAAATTACGTCCAGAACGGAAGTTTGTATATAGTTAATCGGGCTCTCTGGTTCCTAAGCTTTCCATATCATATCTCAGTTTTCATCTATTTAACTTATTTTCAAGATTAACGAAGGGCAGACGGATAGACGGACTGACGACGGTGAGAATGTATATAGGCCTATATCTGCAATCTGAAAATTGCAGCCTAATTACATGTGAAAAAACAAACAGAATAGGCTATTATTTGGTCCACAAGAAGAAAATGGCTTGAACATTGTACAAAGTATTAGAACATCTTAATTAGGACTTAAAAGATAGTCTGAAGGGAATATCTGTTAATCTTGAATATTTCGAGTAATGTATTTGTAACTATCCGAATTGACTGATAGAGTAATTATGGAAAACATATAAATAAAGAATAAGCAAGGATCAACAAAGGACCCAATATAGTAAGCGATTACTTACTATATCGAGTAATTATTGTATTAAGAATCCATCGTATATAAAAACAATATAAAATGCTTATTTACTTTATTATTATAGAAAAAATTTCGATTGTCTAATAAAATGAAATTATAATTTAAAAAATTAAGTTAGTTATCAATTTTAATTGTTTTATTTTTTAATTTAGACAAGCAAAAAATATTAAATTAATGTAAAAATATCCCGAAATTGTGAATAAAAACCAAGCTCTTCGAATTGTAATAAATATTTTATTTAATTTAAAAAATAAATAAATAAATATGTATTAAACAAAATAAAATTTATTTTGTGATTTAAAAAACAAACGTTTCCTAAAAATAAATCGTATTTTGATGATGAAATAAGAAGAAAATAAATATGAGTTAAACTATGTTTTTAGTTTAAATAATTGACTTGATCTCTAATTCTAATTTGTGGGATGTAATGTCTTTTCTGTAACATTATTTAATTCCATTCATGTATTTTTAAAGTGATACGAGTGAAACGAACGAACTGTTCGGTAGTAACATTTATCTGCTGTAAGGCAACATTTACAGATTGAATTTCTGTTTTCTTTTATTATTATTATTCTTCTTTTCCTACAATAAAATTTATATATTAAGGTTATTTTTCACGTACATTTACAAATTTCTTTAAGGTTTTTACATAAATTTAAAAATTATTAAATTCTTTATACTTATTTCAATAATTTGCATTTTTATGGAATTAATTAAAGAAGTTTCTTTAAAAGAATTAGGGATTTTAAAAATTAATTTAAAAAAATTTTTCTTTTTATTTCTAATTTATATTTTGCAATAAACTATTCATTTTATAAATTATCAAGTTTTATGCACATATCCCCCATAAGTTGCATTTTTCGTGACATNAGAAGATTTTTAACACCGTTTTATATGGCCACTGTCGTTAAATCAATGTTCACAAACTTTTATTCACAAGAAATTAGAATATAATATAATACTAAAAATTCTATAGTTAATCAGTAATAAGAAAAATACTAAAAATAAGATTCTTATAAGGAATATTTAATTTGTAATATTTTTAATAAAGTAATAAAATTGAATCACTGATTAACTGTAATTTAATTTTTAAAAATGTGCAGTAATTTTACCATAATTTAAATCAATTGTTAATTACGTATCGTAACATTTAAGTTCTTTAATTTTCCATTAAAGATTTTTAGTTGAATTCTTTAATTTAAAATAAATAAATATCAATAATATAATAGCAGATTACGTTTAACAATATTTATATTTTTTAAATTTCTTTTAAGGCGTAATATTAACAACATAAAAATTTTCAGAATGAATTTTTAAGTTATATCTCTAAGAGTTTTCAAACTAAAACTTTTTAGAAATTACATAAGATTTAATAAACTGGTAACAAATTTACTGCAATATAACCTGGAATATATCAACAGAAGAAAGAGCATAGGTGAGAGGCAGTTGATAAATATTGAACAAGTGTCATTTCTGTTTAATTTATATTCTTGTTTGAATTTTTCTATATATAGAAATAGTATTTTTTTTTCTTATCAATACATGAATAATTTTTACAACAGGATGAAACTATGTCATAAAAAAAATTGAAGCTGCGTGTTATACGTGATATGAAACAAAACAACATTCATACTATTCTCTATTCATTTTTAGTCGATAGTTTAAAAATATTTTAAATTGTAATAGCTTAATTTTCATAAAATTGGTTTCAACAAAATTTTCATAAAATATTTAATATTTAATTTGCATTTTATTTTCATTTATTGACTTAGAATTAAACTGCATTAAACTTGATTATAGTACTTTCAAGTTTAAACGCAAAGTTTATAATAGAAAATATATTAATACGTTTATTTTTGCTGTTTTTTTTTAAGAAAAAGGAAAAATTTTAAATTACGAGAAAATTTTCTTTTATTATTTTTGATACAGAACAGACCATTAAAACGTTTTTAAAATTAGTTTCAAATTCTTCAGCAAAGTTTAGAAAAAAAATTGAAAATTCAATATTTTGTGAACAAAATTTGTCTTTTATCTATTTCTTTCGTTTCTTAGGTTATATATATATAAGAAAGGAGGAAAAGAACTGTTCTAAAAATAAATATCATTATTAAAAATACTTTTATCTAATTTAAATTAATTTTTTAAACTGTATATTGTATATTAACCTTTTCTATTGTGTTAATTATTCATGATATTAACTATGTATGTAATTTATGTTCAGATTCATAAATTTAGCTATTGTTATACGTTATAAATATATAAAAATACTATTTTTATGTACATTTTCTTATATAAATCAAAGAAATGTAGGCAGTTTCTGTTATAAACACGCACATAAAACATTACATTCACACTAGTTGTATTGGAGAAACGTAAACATTCCTTAATTTATAGGGACTAATAAATGTAAGTACATTAAACGAAATTATTAATCATATATTTTTTCTTGTTAAACTTTATAAACTTTAAAGATTTTTAAGAGATACATCCCGTTTCTACTCATAATAACCTTGTTAACCACTTGCTCTTCATCTTAAACGTCTGTTTAGCACATGTCGACATGCATTTTATATTGGAAGGTTATATATATAGACAAGAGCTATAATTGGAAGATGACAGGACATCAATTTATTTTCTAACTTGAAACTTTACTAACATAAAAGAATAACAGAATATGGAAATTTCAATTAAAATAGATAAGTATATTGAAAGCTCATGTTTTATATAAAAGCATTGATACAAAAAATGCAATAAAATAAAGTCTCTCGTAGGTTTCACTTAGATCTAAATTTAGTTAGCGATATAAGAAAAGTAGTAAAATGCAAGGTTTTTATGATAGATTTAGGTTATATTTAGCTTATAACACTTTTAATAAAGCGGCAAAGTTGATCCGCGGATCAATTTCTTCTTCAAAAGAACAGCAAATTTACTTTATAATAAATAATTTTTTCAAAGAAATGACTCTGTATTTATATAATTGTCTTTTCACAGTAATCACTTGTTACACTTGTTACATTAGAATAATATATTTTTATTATGAAGTTATATATGATAGCACTTATTGTTGAAGTATTAAAAGTAAGGTATGAATTAATGCGGGGTGTCGCAAGTCCCGTTACCACCTTTTATATAATTAATTACTATCAAATATATTATACATATTCACTTAGTATTAGTTATTTTTACTTTATTTATGATATTTCATTAAACAAACACTCACCCAATTAGAAAAGTCACTCTTTAACACTGGAAATGTAAAGAATAAACAAAGAAGAGAGACTTCCAGAAGAGAGGAACAATGCAGACATGTTGTGAAGTGTGTTATGACATCACCAATGAAATTAACGCGTATCGAAGCTTGAAATCCCCAGTCGACAATACAAAAATAAATTATTTGTGTTTATCAATTTCACGAAGCTGTAATTAAGATTTTGTGATCACCCTATACAAAGTCAAGCAAACTCAATTAAGATAATGCTCTATTCCCGAATTGTAATGTGAATTTGCGCATCCGGATGTAATTTGTGTGTGTTTATATGTATGTATTAATTGTGCATGCATAAAAGCGTGCTGTTTTTCAACATTAATAATAACAGAAAATGTACCTTATCTTTGGCAATTTTTAAAATTATTTATTGTCTGTTAAGAAAGTTTATAGTGCTCTTTTTCATTTAGCATCTAAGCAATATGCCCCCTCCTGCCTTCTCGATACGCCTCTGATCCATTTTGAATTTCAATCAAATAAAAAAAAAAACGTTTATTTAATTAAAACAAAATATATAATAAAAAATAAATAATTTATAAGTTGTTTTCTTTNTTATTACAATTTTATTATAAATCGTAAAATATTTTATTAGACGTCAGCTTTTAATCTAAAAAGGAATAATATATTAGGAATAGACTATTAAGATTCTTTTATCTTATCTAATGCCAGAACTTGGCAGAAACTTTGATAATTTGCATATATTTTTTTTATGCTGATAGTGAAGAATAATATTGTAAATAGTAATTTTGATATAAACTGAGAATTGTCATTCGTTGCTCTTTGCTAATCTTTCAGTAATTAGTCTATATCTAAGTATTGAGTAATTAGCCTTTATACTAATTACTCTATTATTTTGAGATGTATTATTATTTGTTTATTTTTTATTTTTAATTGATGCTTATTTCTTAGACAAAACATAAAATTTTCAACTCTTTTGAAATAATCTATACAAAAGATTCTCAAGAATATTTTAATAAATCGCTTTCTAATACAAAACTGTTCTTATTAAACTCTACGATTATTTTTTACTGACTATAAATAATAGAAATATTACTGATTTCTTAAAAATTAGACGTACGATAAATAACATTTGATAATAGACGGCCAAAAGTTAGTTAATCTTTGTCAAAGATCGGCGATTTTACAAGTTTTTTGTACATTTTTAAAAATTTTTCTTAATTTTCTGAAAGTAATCTTTCTCTGTTATCTCCAAATTTAAGTAATTAAAAAATTAAAATGTGTTAATTTTATTAAGAATAAGATAGTAGATAAAAATGAGCAGATTAGAGATAATTTTTTTGGATTTATTAATAAGAACACAATGAAGGAAAATTATAAATATCGTTTCTTTAATTAATTAATGATAGTTTTAGTTATTTTATTCACTTCATTACATTTACATGCCCAAACATTTTCATTTTATGTAATTCATTCATTTTACATGCTTTTTAATTCTGTTTATTCCCCTTTCACATTTTCCCTGTCCAATTTATTAATTCAGTCTTCATTTCTTGTGATTTGTTTATTCTAATTATTAAATTTTGTTTTCGCGTTCTTTAATCCTGGTTATTTTAGTTATTATATTCTAATATTCTTCACCCTAGTTATTTTAGTGATTACACTTTGTTAGCATGTCTTTTGATCCTTATTATTGTAATTACAGCATCACATTTTTGCATGCCTCCTATAGCCTACAGTTAGTCTATTTAACACAGTTTAAATATCTCTCATTCTGGTTATTCTATTTATTATATTTTTTAAAATGTGTTCCTAGTTATTCTTCTTATTGCCTTTTATTTACAGCCTTCTATTCTGCTTATTTTATCTGTTATTTTCCTATTTACATACCTTCTGATCTTGATTATTCGACTTGTTTATTGCATTCTTTCTACATACCTCCCGTCCAGTTATTATACTTTATTTACATGCCTCTTGTTCAACTATTCCTTTTATTACATTCTATTTCATGCCTCCTGATTCTAGTTTAAATTTCCAAATTAACTGTCACACCTCCTTAACTTTTGAATTCAATTAACTCAATTTACTTCTAAGATATTTAAATATCGTGACTCCAACGTTTAAAACACCTTAAAAATTCTGTTCTATCGATTTTATTAAACATAAAATTTCCATTTCATTAAACATAAGTAAGGAACAGAAAAATCTAAACGTTCTATCCGGACATCTGTTATGGTCAAACTGTTATGGTAACAAATCTGTTATGGTTAAACTAAAGTCATTTTAATGACTTTAGTTTAAAAAAATTATTATTATTCTGGTGAGAATTTAAAAGAATTTTGTGCGTGATTGCCCCCTTAACGTTTTATAGAAAGATATTTCGGAATCTTGTCATCCTGTGAAGTTCCTTCCTGTGTTGATTGACGGATGAAGAATGAGGTCATCCTATTGACCTTAATGTATTGCTTTCTACAGAAACTTTCCTCCTCTTTTCATCAAACTTACTGAATAAGATTTATATAACTTTGCATTTATTTTTAGAACATATTTTACTATTTATATTTAGGTTTTTTTTAAATATATTCGTCATTCTTAATATATTTTATATGTTCACTGTTAAAATTATTCACGTTATGCAGATAATTCTCTTACCAAAATGTTTAATAACATAACACTACGCGGAATCTACAAAGAAAACAATAATGGAAATTAATTATAAATTAATTTATTTCTTAAATGTTATTTAAGAATTATTTATTTTACAAAATAGATTTATCTTAAATGAAATTTTAATTTTAAATTATTTATTGAAATGGAGGGTGGTCCAAAAATCAGTTAACCATTGTAAAGACTAAATTGCTATTTTATGCAAATTTATTTATTACTTATAATCCATACAAAAATTACTCAAAATGATATCTTTTTGTTCAATATACAAATTACAATACTTTAACAAATTCAGTTTGTTATTCACATTTGCAATTGTAACTGGAACATACTAAACATAACGTTGGTGGCGGATTACTCAATAGGCGCGCGCCTAGGGCCTAGTCTCAAGGAGCCTCAAAAATTATATAACAGAAAGATATGCCTCTAAAAATTTAGCGAACGTTAAAAAGTGTATATTATAAAGAAATAATTTATTATTTAAGGATTTTATTCTTTTTAATAATAATTAAAAGGAAAAAAAAACACTTGCATAAAGGACAGTTTTAATAAAATTGTGTCTAGGCCTCAAAGGAACATAATCCGCTACTGTATAACGTTGTTAATGGATTTTTGAGCTACCCTTTATACATTAATTAGATTAATACAAATGAGGTTTTTAAATAGTTTAAATATATTCCCGTATAATATATATTTATATAGAATTTTTATATAGACTAATTTAAAAATATTTTATAACATTTTATGCTTGTTAAATTACTTTCTTTGCAGTTTTTCGTGCTTTAAATTAATGTAACTTTCTAAAAATTTAAAATGTGCATATTTAACATGTAAAATATGTCTTAAAAAATGTAAGACTGGTGTGCTCCACAATGATAAATATTCATAATGTTGTAAATATTTTATATATTAAACTACAGATCAGCAAAATTTAATCCATAAAAATAAATAATTTTTACGCTTTTATATTTATTTTTTAATATATTTTTTTTATTTTAAATTTTGTAACTTTTGATATTTTTAATATTTTAAAGAATAGCAT